>NC_056746.1:613711004-613771004 GCF_019279795.1 Protopterus annectens | reverse complement strand
AAGATTAACATAATATTCACTGGTAAGCTTCTGAGACCTATACTTACTAGATTTTAATGCTTAAAATAATAAAATTAAAAAAAATGTCAATGTCATAGTGGCATTGTGTATATTCAGCATAAACCTCCTTGCAGTGGCTTCATTTCCATATCTTATCAAAAAGATCTGCAGTTAAAATAAGTAAAAGTGATGAGTAATGACCATTTTGTGGGTTTCATTACAGCATAGCTCACAGCAATCAGGGACAAATCTCCATAGAATCAGGGACAATGTTAAAATATTTGTGCTACTGAAACACTGACAGAGGAAGAGAATGTAAATTACTATGTATTTTCTGAAGTAAAATCTATATTTCTAATTATTGATATCATTTATTACATGTAATTCACCACATTTTCTCCAAAAGTCACCATATTTAGGAGGGATTAAGAGGGACAGAGCTAAAATTTGAGTCAAAATCAGGGACAGTTGAGAGGCACACATTAGAGATCCCTTTACTGAAAAAGTTGAAACAAATCAGGTTAATATCAGAGAAAGAGTAGAAGTCAGCAACGCTCATAGATTAACATTTAAAATGCGCACTATTCACTGAAAATGTATTGGTAGCAGCACATTAAAACTAACAATTACTTGGATAAGATGCTTAACTTTGATGTACTGTGTGCAACTGAGCAATGTTATGGTATTTCAAGGTGCACAACACACGACACTCAAACAAAAATGAAGTCAAACAGACACAACTCAATGCAGGTGCAATGTAAGAATGTCTGTGGAAATATATGCCTATATATATTTTTTCTTTTTTTTGATGAATTATAGGGATTACAGACTTGTATATATGGTACATCCTAATTCCAAGCGCAAACAGGAGGTGATTCTAAGCATCTTAAATACAGCTCTGGAAGATTCCAGAGGAACCTGATTTTATTATTAAACAAGAAACATCTTTATTAAATTATTACTTATGACAAAGGCAATCATGCATTCATATAAAAGAAAAAACATATTAACATAATTTTAGTTACAGATATTACACATCACTTATATTTACTGTCAGTCAGACATTACACAGGTCATTCAAATCCTGCCTTCTTTAAAACCTCATTCCTCGTCTGCATGTTACTGTTTCCACAGTTTCCATTTTTCTATGTAATTAGTTGATTTATCTCTGTTATTATATTCTCTACTTCTAGTACAGTTGGTTTACACTTTGCTTTCCATTTCCTAATAATTGCTTTTTTGTCGCACAACCATAGTTAGACTCGGCAAAGCCTTACTATATCTAGGCAATTCCATTCCATAGCTCAAAAAATTATTTCCTCATCCAGTATTTCTGATGCAGTAGTCTGCAGGGAATATTTAAAGTCTGCCAACTCATTACACTCCCAGATAATATGTTCCCAAATATCTCTTTCTTCCCCATCACACCTCCAACATACTATATCTAGGCAATTCCATTCCATAGCTCAAAAATAATTTCCTCAGCCAGTATTTCTGATGTAGTAGTCTGTAGGGAATTTTTAAAGTCTGCCAACTCATTACACTCCCAGAAAATATGTTCCCAAATATCTCTTTCTTCCCCATCACGCCTCCAACATTTGCTGTCCACCTGAGGAAACATTCTTTGGAGTCTACGTGGGGTGTAAAAATACCTGTGTAAACACTTCCAAGCTAAGATGCTAAATCTTCTGCACTTTGTTGATTATTTGGGAGACATACATATATGTCCCCTCATTGTTTCTTTGGGAATTGCTTATCTAGTCTCTCTTAATGACAAAAACAGCAGCAGTGGGTTCAGGTACAAAAGCCGACTCACAGTTTATCCAAGAATGTATTCAATAAAACAGTATTCCTGCTTCTACCTTTTGGATTTTTATGTGACTACACCTTTTTTGTTTTATTGAATACATTCTTGGATAAACTGTGAGTCGGCTTTTGTACCTGAACCCACTGCTGCTGTTTTTGTCATTTGGAGTTTGTGTTGCCTACTACATTTTTTATCTAGTCTCTCTTCCAAATCCTTTCTAACCTCATCTGGTTGATTCTTATAGGTATCATGAGATATTTTATATGGTCTACTCATTTTTCCTTTTTTAACAGCAGTTTCTTTTCTAGCTCCTACTAAAAACTCTACCAGTGTTGGTGTTTTGCTTAGGATCCCCCCTATTTCTTTCTCTATGCCTATACTCTGATATCAATCCTTGATAGGGGAGGCAATCTCTAGCCGGCAGTCCAAATAAATTATTGACCTCTTCCCATTCTATTACCTTTCCCTTTCTTAAGTTTAGGATTTAAGGTAAAAAACATAATTATAGACACAAGCAAGTTGCCATAGCCACATGTTAGGTGCAAGGCCATGCAACCTGAAAAAGAGTAAGAAGAAACAGTGATGCAGGTCCTAAGCTATTGTAAAAAGGGCTACATTCTCAAAAGCTGAAATAAGTCTGCAACTTGCAAGACAGGTATATCCAACATGTGGAGATAAATATTAGACTAGGCTGACAGTATGAGGGCAGTAGGACACAGCAGCATGTTTCCAGCAAACACAAGTAGAACCAGTGTAGTGAGACTGCCAGCAGAGAGACATGGTACAGCACCTTTATGGTGCCATGATGCTGGTGCCAGTTGGCATACCATGACAGTGTGCTCAGGGATAATATGAGAAATGCATCTGTACAGCACTTGTGATTTATTTCTTTCTGTCTTTCTTTCTTTCTTTCTTTCTTTCTTTCTTTCTTTCTTTCTTTCTTTTTCTTTCTTTCTTTCGTTCTTTATTTATTTCTTTTCTGAAGAACAGCCATGGACTCTGAAGGCACCCTTGAAATTTTTATGCAGGAATAACCAATAATTAAAAAACTGCATAATTCACTCATGCAATTGACTACACACACATAAACTGAAACCACATATACTACAGCTCGGTTCTTGCACACTAATAATGATGTTGATCAGTACAGCCTTATTCTATTTTTTCTTATCATTATTTTAAGTTCTTAATGTGTGGTGGCTATTTGACTTGGCTGCCTATTTATTTTTCCATATAGGCAGCGAAAAAAAAATGTGGGAGTGATTTCCATTTGGGTAACTTATTAGAAATTTAAAAAGAGAAATTTAAAAAAAATACATCAGAAGGAAAGCAAAAGGTGCCAAGAGAAAAGTAAGATCTCAGTAATACCTACAAAAAAAGGCAGAAAATGTGGCAGATAAACAGATCAAGCCAACAGTTAACCAACACAGTGGGAGATGGTCAAATCAAGTCAATAAAAGACAAACAGATGGTTTCCAGGATTTATTTGCAAAGACAGATGAATAAACATAAGTGATAAAAAATAATGGGAAATAAGTAAAACTACATAAAGATAAACAGAACCTAATAATGCTGGGGACAATGGAATTCAGGAGACATTCGGATGAGCTTGGAACCTTACAAATCAGGAGACAACAGGAAGAGGATGAGTGGATGAACAACAAAATGAAGGAAGAGCATGAGTTGAATTTGCAAGATCTGAAATATATAAACAGAAGAGATAAGTCACCTTTATAAACCGCTGTCTCTGTTTCAGAATGTCTTGTCACCCGCCCAGTAATACGCTGTCTGGCGTAATGGGCATGCAGAGCGCTCTCGCTATGGACATAATGCGATCGGGCAATAAAAATCAAACGTACCAATCATTAGTAACTCAGATGTAAAAATAATAACCTCTCATGAAGGTCAACCAAAGTTCTAGTCTAGCCACTCTAAAGATTTTATTTCTCATCAATAGTCTAGTTTCTCCAATGTTCCCCCACTACTAGACCCAAAGATCACATGCTTCTACTATGACTCAATAGAGATTTTATGAACTGGGATTAAGGTACAAGCAACTGTGGCAAAAGGGGGGATTCTGAAAGTGGGGCAACAAAGCATGTTTGTGGATCACAATTTTTCAACAAGAACCAGAGTTAGATTAAATTACAAGAATTTTTAAATTATCAATTCACTTGTATTAATAATTATGCAGATATCCTGGCTAGCTGAGTACTTGGCCTATTTTTGCAGCTGAAATATTTTATTCTGCAGGCTGAAAAATTATTTATTGATCTGAAGAGAAGTAAAGGAAGTTAAACAGTTTTGGGAGCAACTAGTAAGAGAGAACCAGAAAAGAAAACAAATCATATCAAGGCAAAGTAAGGTGCAAACAGAAAGATGGCCCATGAAACCATTTCTCATTTTCAGAAGAGGAATGGAAAAGAGGAAGCAGAAAACAATGTGGCAATCCAAAAAAATTTGAGAAGAGCTCCAAACAACACTCAATGACAGGATACTGAGGGAGAAGGCTGAGCTGTCAGACAAAGCAGTATAAAAGGAGCTGAAATTGAATTACATCAACAGATGCTTGAAAAGGCCTAGTGTGACAAGATTTAAAGAACTGTAAAGGGTGAAATTGGACTTAAATGTAATGGGGGCAGGTAGAGAGTTTTAATTTGCACATTTCAACGTTACAGCAAAATCACAGGTTGGGATAAGGAATGTAGGCCAACATGAGCTGGCATGGAGTAGAATAATCCCTGACCGATATCTTTGGACTTTTGAGTACATTTTTAGCCCAAAGATGGCATTGCTCACAAGTTCTATTAATATAATATTATTTACAAAGATTATGTATGATGCATGACTACCAAACATTATGTTTTCTCTTGTACAAAAGTAACTTTGTTTGAGAATGAAAGGGAGAAAGTGATGAGGATCAGAGATGCATGATTGGCAATACAAATTTAACCTCAGAATAATCGGACATGAGACATATGGAATTGACTTGGTTAGAGAAGTAGGGTGGATAAAAGAATCAATTGACACATGGGAAAAACTAGATTCAGTCCTACATTTGTTATAGCTAAAGTAAGGGGGGTCAAAAGGTGTTTTTGAAAGGAAAAAGAAAGATGTTTCAGCTCCCCTTTGTGGTGAATTTGCAGGAAAGAATGCTGTCATGCAAGTTACAGTCCATAGGATACTTTGATGTCATTACAAGAAATAAATGGCTGCTAGAGAACACACAGGTGGACAACACAAGTAAGCATCCTAGACAGATAACAAAAGGTAGGATTTTCTAGCAATCATGCCAACAAGATGTCTGGCTTACCCAAGGGTAGGTTTTAACTGCCTTTCGCATGTCATTATTAAAGATTATCAAATAAAAGGTGAGGATGAACTGTTGTGGAAGTAGGAGGGGTAGGAAATGATACTCTCTTATATTTAGTAAGAACATGGCTAGAAGGCAAATTGGGCTGCTGGGAAGGATTATACCAAATATAGCAAATATTTTATGTTATCATCTAGATGACAAGTTAAAGTCGAACAGTAAAATGATAGCTAACATCGGGGAGGAGGAAGAAGTACATCCAAAACTATAACAGGAGATTGAGGAGGTTGAGAGAAGTGGTTGTGATGTAGGCAATGGACATCTAAAATGGAAAAGAGCCAAAAATTAAAGAGGTTACACAGACATACCATACTTTCTAGGGAACAGGTGGAGGGGTAATTTGGACGATACAGCGTTATCTTGGTTTAGTTTTCAGACAATCTTATTGTAATGGTATATAACCATTGGTTTAGTTTTCAGAAAGAACAGGAGACATACATAGTGAAAGAAATGCAAGAAGAAAAGAGTGAGCCGGACATATATATTGAGAGAGAGAGAAAGAGTTAAGAATTTAGGTAAAGACAAAAATTTCAATATTTCAAAAGCCCACAAAAGTAAATTAATTTCAAAGTCCTTTTGATGCTAAAATAGGGAAATACAAAGGAATAGCTTAGTTTTGGGTTAGATAAGAAAATTAAGTTTGTGTTATATCGGAGAAGTGTTAAATGTATGAAAAGGTTGTGCTGGTTATGTAACAAAGCACAATTACACAAATTTGCTGGATGGTGAATTGATGGGACAGTGGATGGATAAAGAAAGGAGTCATGAGTTTGCTTAAACAGGGCTCCCATAAAGAAATAGAAGACAAAAATATATAAAGGAGGGATATATAGCAAAAGGATTACTTTAGGAAAACATTTATTACCCCCTAGAAACATTTAAAAACTGAGAATGACCGCACTGTTAGTCGCATTAAATAAGTGAGATAATAAGTTCTCTGTGTAGTGTGGTAGTAAAGTGGAAAGTAAGTATGACAACTGATGTTAATGGAGGATCAAGATTGCACAGAGTCAGAGGAGTCAGAGATGATGATATGCTTAAACTCGATGGATGATGTATGGATTAATGGATGCAGGTAATCAAGGAGAAAGCTATAAATTATATACATTCTCTGAGACATGGACGTCGGTCAAGGCTGGATAGGATATACATCTTTATCAGGCAATGCACCACTAGAATGTACAATGAGAAAATCAGGAAAAATAAAACTTATCAGACATTGGAAGGCTGGGAATTCCTTGTAGGTCTATTTGAAAAAAAGGCAGAAACTACAATCATGGATAAGTACGTCATTAAAAGAATTTATGGAAGTAGAGTATAGTTTCTTGGAACACTGGAAAATAACTAAAGAAAAATTAAAATGCCCATGCTGGAGCTCAAATCTGGGGAATGAGCTATGATAAATTAAACCAGGAACAGAAAAACAACTCTGCAAAGGTTAACAGAATTGAAAACAAGAACACCTAAGTTAACAGAGGAAGAGAAGAGGGAGTTGCATGATCTTGAAGAATGCTATAAGGTGAACTTAGAAGAGAAGATCCTGAGACAACGAGTGATATTCAAGCAAGCATCTTTGGTACAATCTCTGAAAATGCAGAAGATTTCAGCTAGCAAGTTAAGACAGCAGAAATTGGAGAGGGGTATATTAAAAATAAGAGAAGTACAATCAGGTCAGCTGTTAAGAGACCCAGATCAAATAAGGTATAAATTCCAGATTTATTATGAGGAGTTATACAAAGAACAGGAAGCAGATGGTTACAGGGATCAGGCCATCTGGGACTATTTTATGGGGTTGAATTTGATGTGACTGATGGTGGAGGAAAAAAACATGTTATCACAGGCTACTACTCGACAGAAAATTCAAGACCAACTGAAAATGCCAGCTGGGAGCAAGTCCCCAGGATGGGATGGATTAGCAGTAGTTATCTGGCAACTTGGGAGGGACCTTATTCAAAGCTGATACATCTAATTTAATATAATCTGGGGAAAACAGCATGTATTGAAATCCTGGAAAATGACTATAATATCAGTCTTACTTATGGAGGGCAGGGATCTTACAAACCTTGGTTCATTTAGACCCATTGCTGTAGTAAACCATGACTATAAGGTTTTACAGCAATAACAACATCAAAACTAGCTAGGGTGCTACCAATGATAACTGATTAGGACTGAAGGGGCTTTATAAAAGGCAGGCAGACATGATAATCTTCTGTTAGTAAACATAATTCATCAGGAGGCAGAATCATCTAAAAAGCCTCTTCTGATAGCAGAACTAGATGCCAAGAAGGCCTTTAGTAGGGTACATTGAGCATATTTATGGGAAATACTAATGCAGCACATTTGATTCTGTTACTCAAGGAGATGAATACAGGGTCAAAACTGAGACTAAAAATTAATGGAGGGGTTACCTATGAAATACCAAAATGGGTGGGGAACAAAATAGGGATGCCCAATATCCCCACTGTTATTTGGTCTGTATCTTGAGCCTCGGGTGCTGAAGATAAAGAAATCCAAAATTAGTGGGTGGATTTCCACAAACAGGGAATATGTTTTTATTTTATTGTTATTGTCAATGTTTGCAGATGATGTTATTTTATTTTGACTAATCCAAACAAGGATCTAGAGAGTCTATTCCAAAATATTAAGACAGTTTAGTGCAACTGTCAGATATAAAGCCTATGAAAATAAAACAAAGACAATCAGTGTCAATTATGCACCAACAACATGAATGGGTTCCCAGAGCAAACATGAGAAGATATGATAAATAGCATAGAAACATTTATAAATAAGTGGGAAATAGTAAAAGTAGACCTTGACCAAATCATTTTGTAATTAAAATGTTCATAGTCCCAGTAATTATTTATTTTGACCAAGCATTTGTGTATCATCCCAGGGAATGTAAACAGAAACACGTACAGAAACCTGTTTCCAAATATTTCTGTGATAATCAAAGACCCCGGTAAAATGGTAGATCTTAACTAGACCAAGAGAGGAAGGAGGGATGTCAATGCCAGATCTATTGGCTATTTTGAAGTGACATAATTTAAACCAGGCTATTATTTTCAGGATAAAACTTGCATTACCAACTAGAAGGTGCTATTGTTAATGGATGAACCAGATAACTGTCTAAGTCAAAAAACAAGGATTTGGTCCATGCAGGGAAAAAGGGGAAAAGGAGAACAATTATGGCTATTAGATAAGGTGGCTATTAGAGGAAGGAAGGACTGTAAACTAGATGTAACACCTGCAAGGACCTGTGGGAAGCTAAAGATTATGAACTATTTTATTGGGAGCATGTTAGAAGGGAAGATAGGAGAATGACACAGGAAGAGATATGTGACACATATTCCGCTGAAGGCCATATGTGACACATGCAGCTTTCAGTGGAATTTGTGGCTGTAATGCTCAAATTTACTTACAATCCTAGAAAAAATGATAGAGAAACAACAGAGCACAGAGAGAATGAACCTCAAATGATTCATCTTTTCCAAGAAATACAGTTGAATTCTAGTATGAGAGTCAAGAGTATGTAGACAGCATAGCTAAGGAATGGATAAAGAAACATATTATGATCAGATGGGAAAACACTGAATAGAAGGGGGGGTGAGTAAGTGAGTATTGGCAAGACATTTATCAAATTCATCAAAAAGTGACTACCGCTAGAAAAGTTCAAACCTTTGGGTCAAAATACTTGAATAAATATTTCTACACCCCAAATATTGTGGAGATGCAGGGGTGCAGCTCATTGATCAAGTTTAAGACTGACATCAATGAATTGATTGAAAAGATACAGGGGTGTACTTGGGATGAAGATGAAGGAGAACATTTGTTAAACTATCTCAGAGAGCCAAGAGGTACTCAGACCACTGTGGACTTAGTACAATTACTGTGGCTAATATCTAAGAAGGAAACAAATAATCCTGTTGAGTAAAGCACCCTTGGAGAAGAACTGCACACTGTAAGCAAAATTAAAATATCCCAAGGGTGCACCAAACGCTGTAAAAAGTCCAATGCAACTGAAATAACTTTGTTCTTTAATGAAAAAACAGCACCAAAAACAGTAAGCGCTTTCACGTCCTTACAACGCTTCTTCAGACTTCAATCACACTCCATATAATGCACATCTCAAATACATTCATAATTAACACATTTCCATTATTGATGAATTGATGTTATAAGATGTTATAAAATTAAAGTGCTAGTGTCTATTCTTCTGTTGGTCTTCCCTACATAATACTTTTCACAGAATTGACATTGTGCTAGAGTCGTCCTGTATATGGATGCACCATACCATCACAGAGAGTAGGGACATTTGCCTGTCGTACTTGTAACCAGTGCAAATATATAGCTGATGGTAATGTTTTTGTGCATCCATATACAGGACGTACTTACACCTTTAGAGGTTACGCAGATTGCAGAACGAAAGACCTAGTGTATTTAGCACAATGTCAATTCTGTGAAAAGTATTATGTAGGGAAGACCAACAGAACACTACATGAACGTATAAGAGAAGATATATATGCAGTAAATAAGGAAAATACTACTAATGCTTTAGCACGTCACATTATGGAACATGGGTCTACACATAGTTTCAGGTTTAGAGTGTTAGAATTAGTGAGAAAAACAAGTAGATTGGGGAATGTGAAGAATTATACCGAAGAAGTGGAAAGCAAATGGATCCTTAGGTTACAGGCACATATGTATGGATTAAACGAAAAAATAACATTGAAACCATTTTTGGCAGCTAGGTCATTTAAGCATTGACACCTAACCCCATGAGTCAAACATAACTGCATAAGTGTTTTTTTATAGATATGTTTCTCTATGAGAGCTTTTTAATGAGAGTTTTGGTAGACGTGCCACCCAAGTATTGTTACTACAGTTTTATGAAAATTTTTTTAACTTTACATCTTGTCTATATACATGTTTTTCTAGGAGAGTTCTTAGATATTAATTTATAGATTCACACATAATTTTTATTATATTCGTTATACAAGTCAGCGTTTTTATGTTTTAATAAGAATAGACACTAGCACTTTAATTTTATAACATCTTATAACATCAGTCCATCAATAATGGAAATGTGTTAATTATGAATGTATTTGAGATGTGCATTATATGGAGTGTGATTGAAGTCTGAAGAAGCGTTGTAAGGACGTGAAAGCGCTTACTGTTTTTGGTACTGTTTGTTTCATTAAAGAACGAAGTTATTACAGTTGCACTGGACTTTTTACAGCATTTGGTGCACCCTTGGGATATTTTAATTTTAATATCTAAGAAGGCTGTAACTAGAAAGTGGAAAGTAGAGGTGGCTCCTACAAGAGAATAAGTGATAATCCTGATGGGGGAATTAACATATTGGTCCTGGGCTGGTTCTTTGATAAAAGACTAAAAGGACAACAGGACTGAAAAATAATTAATCTAAGACTAAGGAAAATATATTGTCAGTTTAGGAACCAGCTGTTACTTGTGCACCATTTATGTGAACTGCACAACTGTGTAATGGTAAGTGGTTTTAATAAAAGGCAGCTTCTTATTAAAAATATTAGTGTCTAGACATTTGAATGGAAATCTGTTGCTGTGTTTTTGGATAAAGTAATGCTTCTTTTCCACAGCTGTGCATTTCTCGGCTTATTGGGTGAGAATGAAGTACCTTCAACTGGTGGAATTTTGTTACTGTGACTTTGACTGGAAATGGATTTGGATGCTGTGCTTGTTTTTAGGCTTTGAGCCATTTCTCTGAATGCAGCTCCTGCTCCTTTCCTACTTTGTTCCACCACTGGCTGATATGAATAACTCTAGTATGTATACAGTTTATTTGGATCACTTTTAACAATACGTTTATTCTCAGAGTGATGTGTACTATTAATAATATTATGAATAAAGCATTTTGGATTAAATAGTTAAACATAAATAGCAGGTTGAATACATTACAATAACTTCCAGCTCTCATTGTTATCTTAGATCTAAAAATAAACCACAGATCTAATAACTTAAATGGGTGATCCTTTGAAATTAGCCCAAACAATTAATGGCGTTGTGAGGTTAAATATTTAGTTACATATTGCAACTGTGAAAATCACACTGTTGAAATAAGCCTTACAGTATGTAGGCATTTGAATCCAAAAATGACTAGCCCAGACATTCATGAAAGTACTTTTGTTGAGAGCAAAACTTCTAGTGATAATTTAAAAATCTAGAATTAAACTAGCTATTATCAGTTGTATCTCCTGCACCTGAGTACCTATTATTAACTCACAGCACTCTAGGGAAAAGGAAAACAGACCAACATAGTAACTTTAGACCAGTATGAAAAACACTGGCACATAATCAGCAGCACAGTAAAACAGCAACACTCACACATGGACACTCACAAAACTCCAAAACCTGCTTCACATAAATTCCTGCAAGCAATGTGCAGTTAAAAAAATTGATATCATTACCTATTAAAAGCATTTTATTCCACTCTTAGAAACAGTGACTCTGGCACAAGCAAATACTGCTCAGCTGCGCATATACTACCAAAGCACTTGAGAAATCTGCATTGCACAAATTCATTATGAAAACACACTCTTCTTTTAAAATCCATTACTTCTGAATTAGAGCTAATCAAACCCCTGTTCATAACACCGTGCTTTAAGTGATTAATTCTAACATCACCCATGTTTGATACATTGTTAAATCACATATATTGATTTTAAGAGTACATTTCGGTA
The DNA here is from genome assembly GCF_019279795.1 of Protopterus annectens. Taxonomy (NCBI): domain Eukaryota; kingdom Metazoa; phylum Chordata; order Ceratodontiformes; family Protopteridae; genus Protopterus; species Protopterus annectens. The sequence goes on along the minus strand of NC_056746.1, from coordinate 613,759,108 downwards.
CAGATGATAATAAAAAATCTTTAAAGGCATTAAGAGTGCAAATGAAATGAATTATCGAGTTCTAGTAAAGGGAGATATAAAAGCATTTATCTGTCATTAATTTTCATAAGTAGAAGGTACTCCCTGGTCAAGGACAAATTAGACTGTGCTGACTGTTGACCTGGCTGTGGCTACTGGATCACAGCTGTATGAAAATCCTGGTCCACATCTTCTAAATAAATTCTTTGCAGCTATACTATTGCATCTCACTCTAAAGAGTGCTGTGTCAGAGGTGGGTCAGCAGATGTGTTTATTATCAAACCCAAACTCATCATGTAACTTGCAAAACTGCAGCATCTTTTGAATGTGTTCTAGCAGAGAATGAAAAATGTAGACAATGGCCGTGCGCAAATAATTTAGATTTTTTGCAGAAATGTACTGCTTTTGCATTTCCACCACATTACAGCCTCTTATGTTGCCTATCTTGGGAGATTTTAGTATTTAAATTGATGATCAGATGTATTATTTTGCTAATGAAGTCCTTCATTTAATAAAGCATATGAGGTTTGATCTGTTCCACACCACCTAAATGCCCAAAAAGGACATACTTTAGGTACTATTTTCTGCATGTTATGGACATATACAGATTCTTGTGGTTTAGCCAGGTTACAGTACTCACAAATTCATCTGGCAGCTTCTTGTCTGACTATAGTACTGTCAATGCCAGTTCTACAAAAGAGACTCATCAAAACCTCTCATATGTAATAGTTCAAGAGAGCATGGAGCAAACTGTGTAAAAGGTAAAAGCGTTAAAACATAAGGCAGTTTATCTTTTAAATTGTCAGTTTGCATTCATACACACAATGATATAAGTAACACTGTATCACAGCAGCAAAACAGAGACTGGAAAGATCTCTGATGGATGTTTGACCAATCAACAAACAAATACACAAAAGTATGCATATGTGCTTATGTACCTCTGCAAGTATAGTTACCAAGCAGAAAGATACCTTCACTGCAATGTGTGTTCTGTATGCTTACATTGGGCTACAATACCATCCAATATAATATTAAATAAATATAGTGCACCAATGCCAAGAAAAAAATCTGTGGCAAATACACACTGTACACCAAAAATGTAAACCCAACCATTCTCATGGCAAATACTGTCTAGCAGTATGATTTGCATGCATATGGTTGCCAGACAATGGTCCAATGATATAAGTAGATCGGTGAGGTGCAGACATAGCCTTGCCTCCAAATAACTCTCAGAACTTGAGTACTAGTAACTGTGCTTTACAGATGGCACATTTCTATCAATATCAGTTTGCGGACACCTTTCCAAATCATTATGACCATATGAATGATGATTGTAACATGCACCTCCTGCTGTTACACTATGTTATAAATCAATATCACTCTAGTAAGCAGCACCTTGAAAAAACTGTTGTATGTGGTAAACATGACAACAAAAGTGAGAAATGTAGCCATTATAGATGTGATTAGTAAGGCCATAAAATATAGTGATGGACAACTATATATCTATAGCTACAGGGATTCACGTCTGAATCTTGAATTTCCAAAACATCGAATTTCATATGATCGAGACCATATGATCAATGTTTAGGAATCTCAACATTCCAAAATAAATCCAACAGAAAAAAAAAAACTTTCTCAAAGTTTCTGCAGGGGGCAAGCCCCCCTGCACCCACCACACCCCCGCTACTTAAATATACCAACTCCAAGATCGCACTACAGCGAGGAAAAGAAAAATCTCCTGTTCCACTCTGTATGCAGATCTCCGTTCAGAATTTCGAAGTTCTAAAACTTCGATCATATGGTCTCGACCCTATGAAATTCGAAGTTTTAGGATTTTGAGATTCTGAAGGGAACCCATCTACAGATATATGTGTGTGTGTGTGTGTGTGTGTGTGTGTGTGTGTGTGTGTGTGTGTGTGTGTGTGTGTGTGTGTGTGTGTGTGTGTGTGTGTGTGTGTGTGTGTGTGTGTGTGTGTGTGTGTGTGTGTGTGTGTGTGTGTGTGTGTGTGTGTGTGTGTGTGTGTGTGTGTGTGTGTGTGTGTGTGTGTGTGGTCAAAACCTGTTTGCCTGACTGCATTTGGTCAACTAAGCAGATGGTCGACAGCTGTATGAGATCACATAATTCCTAGAGTTTGGAAATATGCCCTTACCCAATTTTGTGAAAGCACAGAGTTAGTATGTATAATTAGCATGGAGTATGATCTCTCTCTAAAAACAATCCCTGGAATTCATAAAGGTTATCACTGAGTAAATAAACTGCACAAGCAATGTTGTAGGGATGTTCTTGACTACAGAAAGTGTACACTAAGTGTACACTTAGTGGTAACCTTTATGAACTCCAGGGATATTTTGGCTTTTTTCTTACTTTAGAATTTGATGCACTGAGGTTGTTTCATTGAAAATGCATACCAGGGTGTTGACGATGTTTCTGACCTAATGAGGTCAATGTTTTTACAGTTGACTTCACATGTTTTTGACCATGTATAGTGCATATATACAGATTGATAGATAGATAGATAGATAGATAGATAGATAGATAGATAGATAGATAGATAGATAAATAGATGTATTAGCCGAGTGTTATAACCATGTCATATACTGCATACAGTCTATCATAGAAAGGAAGAAGAAGTACTGGGGGGTTATAGTTTCATAGGTTCCCAGGTGTTTACTAGGCTAATGACCACAAGGGCCTTTTTAAGCTTAGCCATGCATCCCAAATCTCTGATAAGTTCTGTTATCCTTGATAAGTGTAAGCAGGGGCTTGGGAGGTGAAACATTTACAAGCAGGGGCCTTGTAGATGAACCATTTACAGGCTGCTTGTGTCCATTAGAGACATATGTGCCAAACCAGAGATGAATTTCCTGTTCCCTATCCAATTAAATTATGTTAGAGAGGAACTCTGCTTCACATGGATGGGGTGCCTGTGACAGACATGTGGTAGTCTCTGGGATACATACCTGTCTCTCCAGCAGGTCCTACTTATATCACAGGCAAGGTTTAAGTCCTTAAAGTGGATAATTTTGGAGCTGTTTGTTTTGCAGATATACAGGAGGTCCATCAGAGTAGAGTCTGACAATACCTTGAATGCTAGGCATATATCTTCCCTCAACAGCCTGTAGGAGGTCAGCCATTTGATCTATACAGGGCAGGTAAGTTCTTTGAGTTAAATTTCTGCAGAGGACATGTTACTTAGTGAGGAACCTCTGTAGACATTCTCTCCAGTATTTGGAAATTAATATTTGATTATTATATTTTAATTCTTTAATCAAACCATATGCTGCAGTTATATATCATTCCTGATAGGTCTGATAAATGTCAAACACAGTTTAAGTCTTCTTCTTTAATTGTAATTTAAGGTAACTTATTGATAGATCTTTTAATTGTCTTATTATAATTAGATACGATTTGGGGAGATTAAACTCTTCTAAAATATTGTGAGTTGGGATACCTAAAAAAGGATATAAATCAAATAGGGTTAAATTAATTATAAGTGGGCATTTCTTAAGGTCTATCAGCTGATTACCAATTTTCAAATTTGGATTTTTGTGAAATGGTTGAAAAATCATCATACTTTGCAAAAGATTTAATGAGTTAAAAAGATTTTGTACTGAAACTATATTAGTCCATGGTTCTGACACCAGTTGTTTGTCTGTGTCAGCTCTTCCTGGTGAACATTTGTGTCGGCGTGGAATTCAATGGCAGCACCTAATTTGCAATCATCTGCAAATTTAGTCAACCAGAGGCCATTGACATTGGCCTTGACTTCAGAGAAGTAAATGCCAAAATGGAGCAGTCCCAGGATCGATCCCTGAGGAACTCTGCTTGTGACTGGTCTCTATGTAGAGGTGGACTCCCCATTTCTAACTTCCTGGGTCATGTCTGTGAGCCAGTGGGCTATCTACAGGGTGACAGGGTTTGTACCGCTTGAGTTTGTCAGTGATTTCTGAGTGGGGTATTGTGTCAAATGCCTTGGCTAGGTCAGAGTAGCCAGTATGAACCATTTTGCCCTCATCCATTGCTTTGGTGACCGTCTCAAAGAAGTACACCAGGTTGAGTAGGTATGACCTGCCCTTGGTGAAACCAAATTGGGGTGGGTTCAGTGTTTGGAGGTTTACTATATCATTATTGATCATTTCCATGATAATTCTTTCCATGGCTTTGCATATGAGACTAGTGAGACTTATGGGTCTGTAGTTTCCAGGGTCTATAGATGGCCCACCTTTATGCAGACTAATGACTTTTGTTGTTCTCTATTAATGAGATACAAAGCCGGTTTGAAGGCTGCAGTTAAACAGCAATTCCAGAGGGCCTGATAGGTCATGTTTCATGCTATTTAGAAAGTGTCCTGAGATATTATCTGGACCCATTGATGCAGTGTTATTGATCTTAGAAAGAGCATTAAGGATCTGTTCCTTAGTTATAGCAGGCCAAGTTATATTTGATGGTATTTCCTGAGGGAAGGTTGAGGGGAAGAAAGGGGTAAAGTTGAAGCTGAATTTGTTGTCCAGTAGGTTTGCTATATTTTCTGGCTCAGTATAAGTTGCTCTAATTATAATGAGCTCTGCACACAACTGTGTACTGCTTTTGAGGTTGTAGATATAGCTAAAAAATGCTGTGCAATTGCCCTTGGCCTAGGAGGCCACATTTACCTTAAATTTGATTTTGGTAGACTTTACTTGTCCTTTAAGTTGTTTGTTTAGTTTAATGCGAGAGCTTTTATCCTGCAGGGTGATGCACCTCCTAGTTTTTGCCATGCTTTTCTTCCTTCTGTTATACAGCCTATTGATCTTGTGATTCTGCCATTGTGGCTTGTTTTTTAAGTTAGTTCTGTACTTCCTACTGGGTACAGCTGCCTCTATGCAGCTATTAACATGCTTGTATAGGGTTTCTGCAAACAGTTCTGCATGGGCAACAGTGCTCTCCTGGTTTATGGGAGCTTGAAATTTTGCCAGGTTATCACTTAATAGCAGGAAGTTAGCTTTAGAGTAGTTCCTGAATATTGTAGGGTTAGCTGGGTTTCCAGGTTTTATTTTTATTTCAAAGGATACCATTTGCGGTTCTTTATCCCTGATTGCATATCCCTCTATCTGCTTTTGGCTGAAGGAATGTTCATAAACCCCCACTGTTAGGCAAAAGTATTAAAACACAAACAGTAAAAAATAACTGTCCTGTGCTACAGCCGGAGCAAGATCCAGGACTAGGTAACTTAGGCAGTTGCCTAGGGCTCACTGGCTTGAGACCCTGCTGGAAGCTACCACTACATGTCATTTTTAATTAAAAACAAAATTTAATTTTTTTCTTTAAGTATCACACATTTCTATGTGTGTATACTGATATAGGACATATACACATGACTTAACCGCACATTAGATTAAGCTGCTTTGCTTCAACAGCTGGGGTGGACAGGGTGATGTTCTAGATGTGTGCGTGTGTAATGCCTCAGTTAGGGATGGCAGGTTAGTTTACTAGTTTGTTTAGGCTCAAGCCCTGTACCTTAGTTATAGAAGACAAGAATCTTAATCCTCTATACCAACTACCAGATTGATTGAGTTGATTGAAACGTGCAATGTGTAATTTTTTTGTTCTTTATTAACTTATACATTTTGTTTCACTGTTTAATGGTAAAAAAAATCTTCAAAACTACAGGAGTGAATGTGAGTTTCAGTGTATTTTCAAGGAATGTGAGTTTCATGTGAAGAGTTTACTTTTTCACATGCAATATCCATTTTCCATGTGCAACTGTTTTGTTTAGCAAATGGCTGTCACTGTTTTTGCTATAGTGTTTCAAAGCAGTGTTAGTAGAGGAACAGGAAGCATACTTAGAAGGCTGTGGGTTCTATTCCCACACCATGTTGATGAATTGCTGATACTGCCGTGCACTTCAAAGGTGAGGGGAGAGTGTTTGACTCCTGAGTGTGTCATCCTTTAGCTGAGATGTTAAACTGAAACCCCATCTGTCAGTGTTAATGGTAGGTGGTGTGAGATCTTTTACATCTACCTGAGCTATCAAGAAGAGTAGGGGAAAGTTCACCAATCTCCTAGCCAAATTTCATGTAGTAGTATAAATGCCACCAAGAGTCTCCCTTGAAAAGATGTTACTAGCCTGGTGGGACTAACCTGGTCAACAAATGATATTTAAATTAAAAGTTTTACATTAAATCCTTATCTCTGCCTTCATTTCAAAAGTATAGCAGAAAATAGTATGCATGCTGACAGTTTATGGTATATGGGGAGAAAGGTGAGTAATGAGACACTAGAATGGCTGCAGGCCGGGGGAGAGCCTAGTCCATTCCCCTGCCTAGGGCCCCATTTGTCCATATTCCTACTTTGGCTACGCTATTCCACGGAACTGCTCACAAGTACACCTAGTATTCACATAGTCCATGTTGATCAGATTTCACTGCTACATCTCAGAACCACATTGTTTGAAACACAATTGCACAGCAGCATAAAACTAGTCCCTCAAAAATGTTAGCAATAGGGTTTTAATTTTTTTTACAAACTGAGAAAAACTAAATTTAAACCACATGCAGGATTATAACATAAAATGTCTTCTAAATCAATTCCTCTGACTTAAAGGATATTCTTTTTAAGAACATTGAAGGTCCAAGACTCAAACCAAGGTAGGGGAGACATTGAGAAAAAAATTTGCAAGACCATTTCCTAAACTGCATGCACTATGACCCCTACTACTAACCTTTTAATATCCATGTCAATATGCTAAGGCATGAATGGTCATTTCTTAAAGCTGGAGGCCAAGGGGAAGGCATAATTTTATTCACCTCGATATCTGAAACAGAAGATACACTTTATGTTCACCTATATTTCTGTGGGGAGAGTTTATGCACTACTTCCACTGGAATCTTAGCTACAACCGGTGAGCCAGAAAACTCAGTACTTCGGTTCTTGAACACTACTTTCTTCTTAGGCCCATGCTCTGAGGTAGGGAGGAAGTCATAATATGATAAGATTGTTGTCTCTTCTTTCTCTCTCTTTCTTGTTTGCCCTGTGCTTGTGCTTGTCTATGTCATTGTCTGCTTTAATTTTAGTCTGAGGCAGCACCTCTTGTTTGATCTGCCTGGGTTCAACAACCAGTCATGCTGGGGTCAACCTCAGCAAACCTGTCAAGATCACTATTGAAGACATTCTGCAATTCATTCTAACTGGCCAAAACTAGTCTATTGATTTTAACGTCTGCGATTGCACTGCTTTGTAAAGTCTTCACAAGTCTCACAGTCTGTGTTAAAGATCAGTTGCAAAGAATCTTGAACCATGTGAAAAAGATAAACAATGTATGCCGACTGCAGAGTTCTCTTTCTGATCATGAATACAGGAAAATTCAATAAAAGTACTTTTTGTTTTAAAATAAAATACTTGTGCCCTCTGCTGCTTGCTATAGTATCTACAGCAATCGTATCTGTGAGGTTAAGACCTTAACCAGTATGCCATCCACCCCCACCCCCCATGCAGCACACTTGGATGATGCAGTCACAGAGACATACATTCAAGAGTACAGAAAAAAACAATCTCTAGCTTGTAGAGTAATTCTACTCCATATTATGGCTTTGAATTTATATAATTATTTTCATACTGAGGTTGCACCAACAATGAAAGAATAATCATTTAAAAGCTATACTAAACTATATATATAGAATACAGTCTCATTTTCTCAGAGATTGTATAGTCTTGGAGTACAGCTTTCAGTATAAAATTTAAACTCCATTGCTACAATAAATACTGTACAGACAAACATATCCATGCAAATAAAAAATGAACAATGTGTCAAGTGTTTGACCCTAGTCACATGACAGTAGGAAATGAGTCGTACAGAGACTCAAGGTGGTGTAGTGGTGCAGCGGTTAATGATGTCGCCTCACAGCAAGAGGTTTTCTTGTTTGATTATTGGCTGGGGTGCCTTCTGTGTGGAGTCTGTATGCCATACCTATATTTGTATGGGTTTCCTCCACATTCCAAAGGCATGTGAGTGGCATGTTTCTCCCCATGCCTCCACTGAAAATATGCTCTGCCCTAGTCAGACTTTCCTGGTTAACAAATGCTAAATAAACAAGCTGCCTGATATGTTTAGGATGATCACAACATACAAAACTAAGAACTCCAAACTGCCTGTTTTATTAAAATCACAAATAATTATATTATATTATAAAAGCTGTCAAGACATGGGTACATGTTCAATAAAGCCTACATTGTGCACTAAAACCGTGTAGAGCAGTGCAAATGCAGTAAACATTGTGGCATGGTAGTTACAGCATAAGCAGTTGAATTGTATGCTAATCAACCAATCCAAGACAGAGGAGTTATTACACAAGCTATAAAGCAATCATATACAGTCAGTGCAGGTTTTGACCTCGATTTCCAAAACCTGTTAGAATACAGCCACAGAAACTACTCTACATGGAAAGAATGTTAGGGATTCTGCTGTTCTTCTACATGTGTATGTGCAACAAGCATAAGTCAATGCTGCTGCTGCTGCTAATATTATTATAATTATTTATATGTATACATATATACATATATATATATATATATATATATATATATATATATATTTTTTTTTTTTTTGTAATATATATATATTTTTGATATATTAACAATAACTTTGTATGCATATATATTTAATATATACTTTTCATGTATATGTTTTTATTTTTGATGTTTTGTTTCACGTGTGTATTGTATACACCTTTAAATTTGGGCTAGGTGACTAGTATGTTCTGGTTTTGATTGGTCAATTTAAAACATGGTGTTACTATATTAGCAGTTGTTCTGCTAACATAAAAAATGTTACATTGATAAAGGTCATTGAGACCAAAACTGGTCTGTATTGTATTAAATGCGGGTTTCTCTATCATTTTGGCCATTTTTGTTTTTTTTTCATTTTCAGTGTGTCGCAAGTTGCTGTTTTGGAGAGGGTTTTTGCAGTTCTGATCTCCTGTTCTCTAAGCTGGTGGGCATTTTGAGGAACCTTTTTTCCTTGTGTTATGTCAGACATGGAGGCTTCATTGAAGCACCTTTTGGATTGGAATTTTTCATCGGCAGAGACTTCGTTATTTGGATTCAGTTACCTATCCACTTTTTATTTTTTCTTTTTTTATTTGGATTGATTTGATATTATTTTTTTTGCCTGATGATTCTGAAGCTATTTATTCATCGTCATAACTGAATGTGCAAACCATTAGGACGAGCAAATTTCAGGCATTTGATCATGGTTGTTTGTGCCATTTTGTATATAAGGGATTGAGTTTCAACTGTATGGATTTTTTTATATGCAGCATATATATTTTGAAGCCTTTTGGTTCACAAGCCTATAGGTTTCTTGTGAAAAGTGGTTGAGGTGTATACCCTGTTTTTGGCTTCAGATTCATTTTTGTGACATCATAAGTTTGGGACTGTATTGGTGATTTTTTAACTGAAATATGCAACTATTGGCTTGATTTATATTTCATCTCATGGTTTTGATTGAGTTTACCAATGTTTATGAATGCTAAGGAGTATTTCAAAATTATAAACTGAGATGACGAGTGAACTTGAAGGATTGGATCATGATGGTTTGTGCCATTTTTTACACAAGGGACTGAGTCTTAATGGCATGGTGGTTTTCCATATGGAATGTACATTTTCTCCATATTGGTACCATTCTTACTTATAAGTTATTTTTTAGTCTGAGTGGCATAACTTTACATCAAGAGTTTGGTTCCATTTTTTTGACATCTGATATTTGGGACTTTATTAGTAATTTCAATATTTCAATACAAGCAATATATGTTATGATTTCGACTGTTAAGTCTAATTAATATATATGGCCTAACATATGACTTTGAACTAAGCTGTAAATGAAGTGCTAATTTTTGTCTATGTGCTGAATTTGAAAAATGTTTGGGGTTGTTCGCTCTATAATTTCAGTGTGTAATGTTTTTGCATAGAAGGTATTCATGGTTATGAATGACTATTATTATATTGGCTGTCTGACCTTTTTTGATTTCTATATGGAAATCAATTAAGTTACTTTTTGGTATTGATAAAAATTGTATGTTTATTGTGTCATTTTTGGGCCAACTTATGTGGATGGAAATTTGAGTATTTTCTACAAAGGTTAAAGGGCCTATGATTGTTTGTGGGCTCTGTATGTTATAGTCTAATGGGTTTTGCCCTTTATTAGTTATTGATTACTGTATCTGAGTAATTCAGTCCAGGTTAGGCTAACTTACACAGCTTTTATTAATAGGTTTTTGGTATTAATAGTTATTTGAGTGTGCCAAGATGGACCTAATTACTATTCTTAAAGGGTTATCCCAGGACAGAAATTATATTGACATATTTACCTCTTTTACTACCAGTCAGACAGGTAGTGGGGTAAAAAAAACACAGAGAGTGAATGCCGTGCCCAATTTGACAACATATTTAAGAAAAACAATACACTGTACTGAAAAACAGACTTGTACACAAACCACTCGAGCTGCCACTCATTGAAACACACTATTTATTTAAATGCTCAAAGCAAAAAACGTTTTTTGCCTAAACAAATTTTTAGACTTCTTCAGAATTACAAACAAGGAGTATCAGTTAAAATTCAAACGTGGTATTTATAAACTCAATTAAAATTCCCCGCCAAAATTCACGGCAACAATGTATCTTAAAGATATATTTCATCAATCAAAAATGACAGCAGAAATTTAATTCCTTAAACTTGATATCTTCATATAATGCTTGTAATTTATAACAGCGCTACTGCAGCAACTCTCCTATTTCCATTTTAAAAATATTTGCCTATAAAAATATATGTATAATAATTATGTGATAAATAATATTTACCTAAAAAATAAATGAATATTTACCTGCGAAAATAAACAAATATTTACCTGAAAAAGTAAATAAAATAATAAACGGCTACTGGATGAGTATTTTAAAAAATCTATTACTAACTTAGTTTAAAGCTTATATGTATGAAAATATTGATAATGTTGATGCATTCACCTCATTGAAATTATTCATCAATATTTTTCGGTGAACCACATTAATCTAAATACTATAAAAATATAAAAAAATTAATTAAGATAATTTTGACTCAAATTATGTTGACCATTATGCTGAAGTATAATTTAAAGACACAATAATAATATTAATAAGTGACATAACGGCAAATCAAATGAATGTACATCAAAACATAACGAGCACGACCAGATAAATGTACACCACATACCCCCATGAGTTAACAAATCCACCAAGTTTCTTGATACTAAGCAATCAATAAATGTTTTGATTTTCCGTGACTTTCAATGAGAAATAAGTATATGAATATCAATGTAAGTAAAATAAATATAAAAGTATATCCAACATGTATGTGTTGAATGACGTCCTACTTTATGTGTTGGTGCTTTTTATATGTAAAAGCACTTCAACCAGCTAAAAAATGATTATAGAATCCTCACGTTATGACTTCCCAATTGCTAATACTTAACGCGACATACTTATTTGCATACCATATTACCTAAAGAAAGTGATACAAGATTACCTATCTAAACTTTTGAGTTTTAATAAGCACATCAAAGAACATTTGTCATTTAGACCTGGCCTAGTATAAGCATTAAGTTTAATTTGCCACAATAATTCCATTTTCTCAAGCAATAGGCCAAAAGGACCTCCCCTCACATCTTGTTTAATTTGGTCTATAACTCTGAACTGGAATTTGTGATCCGGGACTGCCATGGTATGTCTGGCCAATGCATTATCTTCTTTTTGTAATCTAATACTTCTCTGATGTTCATAAACCCTGTTTTTAAGTCTTCTCTCGGTTTTTCCTATGTAAAAGGATGGGCAACCTTGGCAGACTGCTGTGTACACTACTCCCTTTGAATTACAGTTGAATTTGCCTTTAGTGTGCAATTGAAAGCCATTAATCTCTATATTGCTCCCTAATGACATTAAATGGCAAAATGAACAGTTACCACATTGCATCATACCTCTATGAATTCCTACAGGAACAACATATCGGTTATTCTGCAATAATTCCTTAAAACTTATACCTTTTCTCCATATTATCTTTGGTGATGTTCCTAATTTACATACCAAGGTTTTATCATCATTAAGTATCATCCAATTTTTCAATAAGATTTTCCTTATATTTTCATAATCCAAGGAAAATCTTAATACACAAGCCAAGTTGAAATCGGCTTCAGTGTCTTGTTGTGTATATCCTAAGGATGTGGCACTGATGGTTTTGTCATTTGGATTATGCACACTGTTATGTTGTCGCTTTAAGATGGGTTTGTATAGCCCATTGTTTCTTTTAATTGTCACTTCTTCTATAAGGTATTCCATTAATGTAATTGGGTATGCCCTATTCAAAAACATTTGTTTTAAATTGGCACATTCTTCTGCAAATTCTTTCTCTAAAGTTATCATTCGCGCAGCCCCTACCAACTGGCCCTTGACCACCAATCTCTTTTGATGTTTCGGGTGTACGCTTGAGTAGTGTAAAAACTTGTTCGAATAGGTGGGCTTCCTAAAAATTTTTGCTTCATATTCTTTCACTACATCATTTTTAGTCAGTGTTACATCCAAATAAGCAATTGATGTTGTATGAAATGTGTATGAAATTATATTGACATATTTACATCTTTTACTACCAGTCAGACAGGTAGTGGGGTAAAAAAAAACACACAGAGTGAATGCCGTGCCCAATTTGACAACATCTTTAAGAAAATGAAAGGGCTAAGATCTACTGTTTGGCATAGTAGATTGTTTTCTGCATATATCGATAAGGGTATTATGCCGAGAGGTTTGAGGATTAGGTTGAAACCTCTAGTGGGACAACCAGATGCTGAACTATTGGAAGTTTGGGCAAAAATACAGCAAAGCTCTACAATGGAATTTGTTTGGGCCTTATATGCTTTCTATGAATGAAGGATTGAAATATTGAATTTGGAAGTGTTAAAAATGTGCCAGGATGCCAAAAATGGGAGCACAAACCAGAATATAAAGAATGTTTGAGTAAACTAAGTAGTGACTTGTTAACTGTAGAAAATGAGCTTAAATCTGGGAAAATTAATAAGTTTAGGAGAGATTTATTTGACTATAGTTCCGTGCACCCATTTGAACAATCTAAGAATGTTACAGTTTTTAAAAATAAGGATCAGGAATTTAGACCAAAAAGGAAAAGGAAATCCATCCTCAAGAAATCTTTTGGGGATGGGTCAGGTGAAGATTTGCCTTCATGTACTGACAATGAAAATTATGCTCCTCAGACGTCACCAGGCTCTAAACGTAGTATGGTAGATCAGATGGGCCACCATGTCCAGAAAACCCCTTTAAGGGCAAAAGGAAATGTGGGGGCAGGAAACATAAATGCAGGGGCCAATTTAGAGACAATGCTGCAACTATTAGAACCGAAAATGAAACCAACAATGTGATAAATATTTCTTCAGCAATTCTGTCAAAGGATGATTATAAAGTTCTTAATAAAGGTTTAAATGACATTCCTACTTTTTATGTGTCTGAATATGATTTTGTGCAAGATGTACAATCCTTCTGTTGACTTTTGAATTTAAAGATTTTCTTTGGGGACCAGGAAGATCAGTACTTACCAGATGAGAGTAGTTTTAAATTTCATGCTTCTAAATTTGTTCCACCAATGAATAAATATGTTGACACTTTTCAAAAATGTGTACTTCATAAGCTTCGTTTTGCAAACAATAACTGGTATGGTTTGTTGCCAGATAATCTTGATAAGTGTTAAAAAGAGGCCTTGTTAAAACTTAAAAAACAGGAAGGATTTGGTGATAGTTCAAGCAGATAAGGGAGGGTCTATAGTGGTGATGTATTGGTCGGATTATGAGAAGGAGGGTATCAGACAACTCAATGATTCTAGGTTTTATACTCATTTATTTATTGACCCTAGCTCCAAATTTAAAGGCTGAGATTGATGAGTTTTTGGAACATGCTTATAATGAATGCATCATTGATGAACAAACCCTCCACCACCTTAAAGTTACTGAACCTTAGTTACCCTACCTTCTTCCCAAAGTGCACAAGAGCCTTGATAATCCTCCGGGAAGACCCATTGTGTCAGGCCATGAGTCACTTACTGAACCCATTTCTGTGTACCTTACTAGATATTTGAAACCCCTATCAAAGGGTGTAAGGGCCAGAATAAAAGACACAACAGAATTTCTTAACATCATAGACAATTCCCAATTGGAGGATGGCTGGCTCTTGTGCACCTTGGATATGACATCGCTTTACACTAGTATCACACATTGGGCCAGACTTATGGCGTTGGAATTCTGGCTTTTAGAACTTAATTTGTATAGTGCTGATTTCAACAGTTTTTTGTTAGGATTGGTGGAACATGTTTTGACAAAAAATGTTTTTCTTTTCAATGGTCAGTATTATTTACAGAATAGGGGAACCGCTATGGGGGCAGCTTTTGTCCCCATATATGCGGATCTCTTTATGGGATTCTTGGAACATCAAGTTATATATGACAGGAGTCATAACATATATATGGATGAGATGGATATTTGGCGTAGGTACCTGGATGACTGCTGGTTGGTTTGGAAATCTGATATGGTTTATTTGAACAAATTTGTTGATTATCTAAACGAAAACAAATGGGGAATTTGGTTCACTGTGCAAGCCAGTAAGAGATCTATATCCTTTTTGGATGTGTTGGTCACTAAACAATCAGATGGTACTTTGGCCAACACAGTTTATAGAAAGCCTCTTTGTTCAAATTTGTTATTACATGCCTCCAGCTGTCATCCAGGTCATATTACGCGAAACATCCCTAAATCTCAATATATGAAAAATAAGAGAATCTCTTCCAGAACAGCTAATCTTGATTTATGTAATATAGACCTCACCAATAGATTTATGGAACGTGGATATTCGGAGAGCCATTTATCTCAGACTAAACATCTTGTGGATGGGATGCCCAGACAACAATTAATTGACCTATGGTGGGTCTAAGTCTGGATGCAGTTCTAAGATTAGATTCATTACCACGTTCGGTAAGAATAGTAAATCTTTGATTGGGGTCATAAATAAGTATTGGGATATATTACTCGCTGAAGAACATTTGGCAACTATATTACAGGATAGACGCAGGTTCTCTTATAGAAAAGGAATTACTTTACGCGGACATTTTAGTAATTTCAAAAAACATGCATCCATCCAAGTATATGATAAAATACAAAGAACCATTGGGGGTGCCAGGTCATATGGATGCTATCCATGTGAACATTGTACCTTCTGCAGATATGTACTTAAACCCAAAGAATTTTCAAGTAAGAACACATCCAACGTTTTTGAAATTCATACATTATCTAATTGTAGTAGTCGTAGGTTTATTTACCTTGCTGAATCTCAATGTTGGGCTTTTTATATTGGCCAAACTTCCAGGCCTTTTAAACTTAGAATTTCCGAGCATTTGAGCAATATATGCAACAAGGTTATCACAAACGCATTGTACAAACATGTTCAAGTTCACAAAACAGTTAGATTTTCATTTACAATTATTGCCAGAATTGTTGGTTCAAAATTTTCTAAAAATAAATGGCATGACATTTTTAATAAAAAAGAAAGATCTTGGATTGTAAATCTGGGTGGTCTTTTTCCCCCAGGCCTAAATGACCTTTTGTAAATATTTATCTAGATATTATATATATATATATATATATATATATATATATATATATATATATATATATATATATATTATATATTTTTTGATATATTAATAATAACTTTTCTAGTGTTGTTAAGGTACACTAAATTTTTGTATGCATACATATTTAATATACACTTTTTATGTATATGTTTTTTATTTTTGATGTTTTGTTTCACGTGTGTATTGTATATACCTTTAAATTTGGGCTAGGTCACTAGTATGCTCTGGTTTTGATTGGTCAATTTAAAATATGGTGTTACTATATTAGCAGTTGTTGTGCTAATATAAAAAAATGTTACATTAATAAAGGTCATTGAGACCGAAACCGGTCTGTATTGTATTAAACTATTAAATGCAGGTTTCTCTATCATGCTGGCCATTTTTGTGGTTTAATTCATTTTTCAGTGCCGTGCAGTTGCTGTCCGTGCGAGGGTTTTTTGTTGCTGCTGCTAACAGACCACAGCCAAGAAGGAGATGGATGTTTAAACCCCGTGGTCTGCTTGAGGTGGACATTGTAGAAAGCTACAGGGTGGAAAGAGGCACACTACAGGAACTCTGCAACTTCTGTTGTCCTCAGCTGAGAGCAAGGGCAAACCAAGGAGAACCCATACGTGTGTAAACTAAGGTATGTGTAGCACTTAGAATATTAGCTACAGCAATCTTCCAGAAATCAACAGGGGTATGTGGGGGGTGGGGGTGTCACAGGCATCAACATTCATGATGCTACATCAATTCCTGAATGATGTGCTACAACATGCCAGTGACTGCATACATTTTCCCTGTACACCTGAGTATAGATTTGCAACTATGCAGGATTTCTACCCAGTAGCACACTGCCCTGAAGTCCTGGATGCCATAGACTGCACACACATTGAAATCAAAGCACCAAATTGGGAACAGGGAAGGGTGTACATAAACAGAAAGGGGTTCTACTCCATTAACTGACAGGTCATGTGTTACACTAAAGTAATCATCCTGAATGTGTGTGCTGGTAACCCTGGCAGGTACCACAACTCCAATATCTGACACAACTCTCAACTCTATCAGAGGTTTTCTAGGGGAGACATCCCGCAAGGTCATTTACCAGGTTATGCAGGGAATGCACTCAAACTGTGGCTGATAACACCCACAGAAATGTGCACACACTCATCAAATGCTGTAATGAGGCACATTCTCAAACAAGAAATATCACAGAGCATGTGTTTGGGCTACTGAAGTCATAGTTCTGGAGCATAGATTCATCAGGGGAGCCCTGCAGTACTATCCCTGTACTTGTGCTGAAACTTTCACTATCTGTGCTATCTTTCACAATATTATCCTAACAGCTTCAACAGGAACATGAAGAGAAAGGGACACACATTCCACCACCACTGACAAGGTCACCATGGCCACACACAGGCATACCTCTCAACCTCTTAGAGCAAAATATCTGGACAAAGCCACAACAAATGAAGGGAACAAAGGCCTGAAAATAAGGAATCTTTTAAATATTACTCTTACAAACCTATACAGTTGATAGAATAAAAGGTTTTGCATTAGAATGAATTGTCTGAAGGATAGGAATTCTGAAAAACAAATGTCTGTCATTATTTTAAGACTTTAATCCTTAATGAGTCATCAGTGATTTGCCAGAAAACAACAGTTGTATGAGAACTAGACCAAAAATACGAATCAAAAAGCTAGACATTCTGCAAAAATTTGAACAGCTGAGGGGTATGCATGAAAGTGAGGAGTCAGAGGGGGTACCACCAGCTGCTGTGGGTAGAGGTCGATGTAGGCATGCACAATATGCTCTTGTTCTGCCCAAGAGACAATGGATATCACACATGCACATGCACACCACATAAGGGGGTGCGACTTTCATCTTATATACATGCGTACAGTAAAACTGATGCCAGGCAGTGCTTACAACCTTTACTTACCCGTATAATGGCTGTGTACTGCTAGCATCACACAGAGTCAGCCCCAAATTAAAACACTTGTAACTGCCAGACTGTCAAGGTAAGGGTTAAACCTGGAATAGGAAAATAAATGGTTACTAACACAAATGAATGGCATAACTTTGCAGACTGTTACTTGCTAATATAGCCAAGTAGAAGGTGGATAATTTTTACAGCAATTACATCACTATGTGACAGGACTGACTTATGTCAATAGATGCGTTCTCTATCAATTAATAGGCCTCATGCATCAAAGATACACACAATACAAAGACCTGAAAGAAAGCAGTACAATTTTCAAAAGTGCATCACAAACACACATATAATAAGCACTCAGTCAGCTATGCACCCTGAGCATCAGACAAAAGACTTACGTATCCCTGAATCCAAAAGATAGAAACAAGGAGATGACACAGTTATCATCATTTGTATAGGGTGTTGTTTAGGGAGGCAGGAGGCCAAGGCTGACACAAAAGGTAGTGAATCCTTGTCAGTAAGAAAGACAGGCAGGCAGAAATGTTGATAAATTATCAAATGGCCACTGAGACAGAACAAGACATAATCCTCACAAATGACCCATATACCTGTTATGTGTGTGTGTCTGTATGGGCGCTCAAAGTAAAATGTGTGTGTGTGAGTGTCTGCAACAACACAGTCAAGCCCTGTGCTAGCTGTATATCCTGGCATTTTGGACAGGTGTGATGAACCGTGCATGATAGAGGTAACAGTTTATCATCACCCTCCCCTGACCATGAGACTGGCTGTGCCAGAAGTTGCACTGGCATTTCCATGCCCATGGTTAGTAGTACTGCTGCTACCTGAATGTGACTGACATCTGCTGGATGAGCTCTCCTGACAAGTACACCCAGGACCACAATCCCATGGCCTACCACATATGGGCGGGGACACTTCAATCACTGATGTATCAGTGGAAGTAGTGTTACTATGGGAGTGTGATTGGGCATGGCCATGTTGGCTAACATCAGATGATGCTGCTGACTTACATCCACATGGATGCTGTAACCCTCCCACCAGATGTACCAGCGTGGACACTACCCATTCCATTATGCCATTTATCTAATCCATTGCCTTAGCCACATGGTGGAGGCAGTCACTTGTGTCAGCCTGTGCCACATCTACAACCCTAAGCATGTCCTTGGAGGCCCTATTGGAATGCGCCTGCATCTCCATGCTGGCCCTAAACATACACAAAGTGGCACATAAAGGCACACCAGTATCAGGTGGAGGGTGGACAGCAGACAGCAGGCCTCCTCCAAGCACCCCCTAAAAACCCTCCTATGTGGTGTCTCGCCCAAACTTTGGCTACAGCCAGAGTCAAATGGCACTGAAGCCCCAGTAACCACACTACCCTGATCAAGTGTGTCACCCTCCATCTGTCCAATATCTAAGGGGGATCCATACAGATGCTCGACTGCATCTTTCACCGAATCCCAATTTGGTGAGCATACTTGTGCAAAAGTGCTGTTCACCGAAGCAGCACTTTCACGTAGATATGCCTGTTGTTCCGGTCTTACTACAGTGCGCAAAGGGAAAATTCCCTTTTCTTCACTGTAGTGCGACCTCGGAGTGAGAATATCAAAGTAAGGGGTGTGGAGGGCACAGGGGGGCTCACCCCCCCTGCATTCAAGTAGATTTTGTGGTTTTTTTTTAACATACTTTAATGAAAGCACTTTCTCGATAAAAGCACATTCGTTAAAGTGTGTTCAGTGGTAATGGATTCAGGCTTTTGAACTTTCATTCAAAAGTCCTAGATCCATCTAAGTGCTCAGTGGAATAGGTATGTATAGGCCTACTAACTAGGTCTAAGGAAATACAGAGAATGGCTAAATGTCAACCCCATGTCAGATTCAACCTCTATTTGGCCACCATCATCATCAGAGTCTGCCTATACTCTGACATAAGGGGGTAAGAGCCTTACAATTCCACTGTCATGATCACTTGTGATAATAAATCACAAAAGCAGGAATTAAATTAATATTACATTGAATATTTAAAACAATTGATATGACAACAAACTAACAATGGTCACACTATTGCAGATGGTACAGCAAGACACATACTCATGACAACCATCTCACATGTACAGATAAATGCATGTATCTGACAAATGGTCATCAATAATCAAAGAAAAATCTTTGGCTTACCATGTGCAGATAGCACCACACATAGAAGGTAGGATGGTCCTGGAAGAAAGGAATCAAGGTAAGTACACAAATAAACATCATAATTGCAATAACACAGGGGGACAGTGAATACACATTTTCCCTTATTGGAATGTGCCTGCACCTCCATGCTGGCCCTAAACACACATAAAGGGGCGCATAAAGGCACACCAGGATCGGGTGAAGGGTTGACAGCAGGCCTCCTCCAAGCAGCTCTAAAAATCCTCCCGTGTGGTATCTCCAGCATCTCATCCTTTGACAGTCTCTGACAATGTCCATTAAGAATAATTTTAACTAAAACTTATCTGACACATCCACCCACAGTTCATGTATAACGACCAAATGTGTTGTTACGTCTATTAATTTATCAATAGGTTCATAAAAAAGATACACAGAAAGTATTACTTATGTTTTTTTTTTATATTTTACTATAGAAGAAAATCTTAAAACTTGCCATATGTATGCTTACCTGGAAGCTCCTCCTGGCACATATTTGTCCTCCCAGACACATCAGCACTAACACCAATCACATGTTGGCATGCAGTTTCCACTGAGCTCTCTGGATTCCTGACAGTGGACAGGAACTCTTCATTTGGTGTCAGTGGTGGCTCAGTAGCAGCTCCCCATAACCATCTGTTCAGGGGCAGCTGCAACTGCTCTCCTATGGGCTGATAAAATGATATCAGTGGCCCTATGACACACCAGATCATAAGTCCTAGTACAACCCCCTATTGCATTGATAATATTGAATATCTGGTTCCAAATCTGCATTCTTGCAGCCATATCCTCATACCCTTTCTCAAACAGAAAGGCACCATGGTGCCTGAACAACTAGACTATGACATGATTTGTATGCCTGGGTGCCATGGCCTTATGTGACATACAACAGAGAAGGATAAAACACATAAATATCACATAAGTAAATTCCTGCATATATGCATATATTTTTCAAGGTTAAGCACTGGAGACACACATTCTGGTTATTAAAATTGAAGGTTATGTGGTTGTACCACATCACACTCACACAAACCAATGGTTTGTCCAAAACAAGGAATACCACTCTAGTATGTATTGTTTCCCACTGTAATAACAGGATGACTACACATTTTCAAGAGAAAACCTCTTGGAACACAACTTTTGTTGTGGCAACATACAAATAGCAGTTGGCTCCCCCACTCCCAAAAGAAAAAAAGCAAGTGAAAGTTTGTACAATTTATTTGTATTTATTTATTTATTGACATTTGGTGACTGGGAAAGTCCAACTGGGTCAGGAACTCGTTTTCAACAGAGACCCAGGAGATAAACTCCAACAAACAGAATCACATGCACATTTAACAAATACAATCATATATACTTTTAATAGACATTCATACAATTTGAGATGTTATACAATTTACATAATATAGTTTGATGAACTTTGCAAAGAAAGTTAATGAGTAATTTGGTCAAGATTAATTAGGTGGTCCAACCAGTAAAAGAAGAACAGACAGAAATCATACATAAGAAAGTTAATACAGAAATTATTTTTTTTTATTTGAAATAATAAAATAAAGGGAATTAATGCATAAGAATTTAAGGAGTGAAAGGAGAGAAGAATACAGCAGGGAAGATAAAAAGTAGAGATATGTTAATAATAGGTATAGATAAATATATACATAAAAACATGTGGGTTATGCCACAAGAGAGGAGGGAGGAGGTAAGTGAGATTAGGAGGTTAATTAAGTGAGAATATATACTAAGGAGAAAAACAACAGTCAATATGCAATTTCAGTCAGAAAAAAGGCTCAGGAGAGTAGATAGAGAGAAGGGTAGAAGGGGAAAGAATAGGTTGGGAGAGGAATATAGGGGAAGAGAGGAAGGAAAAGAGCAGATAAATGGGAGATAAGGTAGGGTCAAAGAGCTGACAAGAAGGGAAAGGGGAAGGGAGGAATTAAGGGGAAGAGAGAGGTTATAAGGAGAGATAGTTGAGAGATGGGTGGGTAAGTATAATTGTATTTAGTTGTGGAGCAAGGGCAGATGTGGGTGGTGAGAAGGTATTTTTTCAGTGCAAGTTTAAAAGACTTAAAGGAATCAAGGATGCTAACATCAGAAGGTAAGGTGTTCCATAGTTTTGCAATGCTGTAGGAGTAGAAGCTGTTTATTTGTGAAATGGAGAAATCGTTTTTAATATAGGTCTGTGGGATAGATTGCAATGTGGGGCAGCTATCTGGATGATACGTATATTATTTTGTGTGCTAGTGATAGTTATATGGAGTGAAGGTGATGGTTTTATTCTAGCCAATTTAATTTGTTAAGAGTATGGCAGTGGTGTGAATGGTACAATATTCCTGTGGCAAATTAAGCAATTTTGTGATAGCAAGATTGAAACTTATTCTTTAGGGTTGTTTGAATGTTGGTAAAAATACAGCCTCCATACAGGAAAGAAGGAAATAAAAGGTATTAGTGACTATTATTCTGTTAAGTTTGTTCATGAAGTGTTTATGCCTGCATAGTTTTTCTAGTTTAAAATGTGTTTTTAATGGCATTGAGTATGTGTTGTTCAAAAGTAAGTTTATCACCTATGGTGATGCCCAAAAGTTTTGCTTAAGTTACAATTTCAATTTCTGTATTGTTTTGTGAGTATATTTTGAAATTGTGTAGTAGTGGTTTTGGTGTAAATAATAAGAGTTTAGTTTTATTAGAATTTAGAAGCAACTGTGTTTCATTTAGCCAGGTTTCTATAGAGGTGAAGGAGTTTTGTGTTATTTGTAAAAGATGCTGGAGGCTGATGGAGGATGAGTCAATGGTGGAGTCATCAGCATATTGAATAAGTATGCACTGAAGGGTGGTACTATAAAGGTTATTAATGAAAATATTGAACAGCAAGGGTCGAATAATGGATCATTGTGGTACACCTGTTTTATTGACCTAGAATTGTAATAGATTAGTTTGCCATCTGAATCATTGTTGTCTGTTGGTTAGGTAATTAGCAAACCATTTTTGGGTAACTTGGGAGCATCCTAATGTAGATAGTTGCTGTATTACTGAAGTTAATTGGTTGGAATCTATGGCTTTGCTTGCAGTATCTGTGAAGGATAGTAATGCCGTGATAGTGCCATGTGCATGATGACAGCCATTCTGGGTGGGTGAAAGGAGATTGTTATCAAAAAGATGCTTCAGAAGTTATGTGTGTACACATTTCTCCAGAAATTTAGATAGAGGGGAGAGGATAGAGGTGAGTCAATAATTTGTTAATTCATTGGATTTTCCTCCCTTATGTAAGGGGATTATGACAGATATCTTCCAGCGATTGTGAACTTCAGACTCTAGGATGGATCGATTTGTCAGAATACTGACAGGATAGGTTTATTGATTCTGTAGTGAGTTTTACATTTTCAGATGAGAGGTAATCATCAGAGAGACAGAGAGAGAGAGCAAGGTTTTAGTTTTTGAAGAAGCTTCTGTATTAGTGAAGTAGGAATGGGTTGTAGTGAGAGACTAGGAGATGAATTGCTAGATATTGAAATATTTTGCTGAGGATGGGTTGAAGTAGTGGTGTAATTATTAGTTGACTCTGGTAATGTATAAATAGGATTTTCTGTAGACTTAGAGTTATTGTTGGCTTTAGGATTATTTACATGTTTAAGTATGCTATCTATAAAGTGAGAATTGAACATTTTGTTTATTAAGGAAAGACCTTTATTAGGTGTTGGTGAGGGGGGATTATATGGATTCACAAGTAAGGAGTGATGAGACTGTTTTCCAGAATGTTTTGGGAGTTATTGGATTGATTAAATATTTGTTGAGAAAAGTAATTTTTTGTCAGTGATGACTAGCTTTTTAGCTCTATTTCATAACTGCTTATATGTTAGTAGATGTGTGTCATTTTTGTTCTATTGCCAATTTTTCCAGGCTGTATCTCTGGTTTGAAGTAATTGTTTTGTGGCTTTGGTTAGCTAAGGTGCATGGTTTGTTCTTGGCATTTTAGGGGGGCTAAGCTGTTTAGGGTGTCCAAAAATAATTTATTGAATAGGCAGATGGAGTCTTCCCATAGTAATGTTTTTAGTGGGGACCAGTTTCTAAATTTTATGATGTTATTAAATAGCTGTGGACAGAAACTGGTTAAATTTCTGGCTGTTTTCTAGTATGGGGTTTATTCTCATGAGGAGAGGTCCTATGGGCATATGCAGCTAGGTGATCACTTAAGGTATTACACAGTGTGCTGGAACTAGAACATTTCTGGGAGTCAGTAACTAGGATCCAATCTAATGTTGCACCTAGTTGTTACTTGCATTCTTGTGGGGGTAGTGATCAGTTGAGTGAAACTATGTAGGTTGATACTATATGATGTTGAGTCAATAGTCAGATTTTGCCAACTGATATTTATATCACCCATAATTATAGTTTGATTGTTAATATTATCAGAGGTCCAGCATATAAAGTCATCTAGTGTAGGAACATTTTGGCCAGGGGGTTATATACACTACTGAAATGCATATTTGTTTGGTCTTGTTTACTTGTAATGATGTCATCAGAATTTTTGTATTGTTAAATGATGGAGTAGATTTGGAGAGGGGTGATATTGACAAGGTGCCACAATAAATTAGTGCTACTTTGCCTGCTTTTTTGTAGTTCTGTATTTTCTATATCCTGGAGGGACTATTTCTGTGTCTTGAATATGTGGTTTTAACCAGGTTTCGTTAACTGTTACTATATCCGTGGAGTAGTGTGCAAGCCATAAGTGAAATACAGCGATTTTGTTACAGATACTAAGTATATTTAGTGTCATTAGTAGCATATTTTTAGAGAGGAGTGCTTGAGAAGAGGTAGATAAATGCATAGGACCAGGGTTGAGGTGAATGTCACAGCATTGGGAAAGTTTAAGCAGCTGTTGTAAAGAGTGATACCATTTTAATTTGGGTTTAGTAGTAAAGGTAAGTTTGGAATCTGATGTATATAACTGTACTCAAAAAAGCTGTCAGATATGGTGGAAAAGCTGTTTGTAAGTGCGTGAGAAGGCGAGTCTAAAGTGGAAGGTTTTACAGGTGCAGGTGTTACAGTGCCTTTGGGGAGGTGGCTTGTAACAGTAGGGTTAAACAGAAGCTAAGAGATGTTAAGATGATTGGTAGTGTCATCTATCATGATAGAATAGAAAAATTGTATATATAAGAAGAGAGAAAAAGAGAAGGATGGTAAGGGAGAGAAATTATATAAGTCTGGAGAAGAGAGGAGAAAGGAGGAATAGTATGGTTAAGGATGATGTTGAAAATACTATAAACTGATGGATATAATTATTCTAACTAGGAGAGCTTTATTGAGTAGATGTATTAGATGTAGTATAGCCTGTAGATGTTGGAATGTGTTACTTAGAAGAAAAATGTAAGTATAGCATTTATGGGATTGTAATGATGAAGGGGAGGAGTTATGTTTACTATGACTGAAATTGATTATTTGTGGGTTGGACTGGGGGTAGGGTAGGGGGAAGGGGTTCCCTTAGTTCTAGGTAACATTCCCAATCACCAAAAAAACATTCTACTTGTTCAAGAATAATAAAATAAAATTTCTTAAAAGAAATGCAGGCAATGCTATGTTTAGCTAAGGCATTGTTCATATTATTAGATCTAATAGCTCCTAAGTGTTTTTTAATACTGTCTGAGAGCTTCCTAGCTGTTTTTCCAATATAAAAAGCTGAACAAATTTCACATATACCGGCATAAACTACTGCGGTTGAGTGACAGAAAAAATGTTTGGAATATCTAATAGTATAGTTACAGTGGGGAAAAGTGTATTGGGTTCCTGATAAAATATAAGGGCAAACTACACATTTCATGCAAGAATGCATACCTACTAGTACATTAGATGTAGTTGTGCTATTGATCAAAAAAGGAGAATCTCTATTTTCCAGATTCATTCTGATAGTTCTAGTTCTTTTAAAAGAAAAATAAGCTGAGGTACCAATAGCTGTGGTCATGTGCTGAGATTCAGTTAACAGGTCTCAGTTATTAGAAATAATGTTTCTGATATGAAGCATGTCCCTAGAGATGGGTAGCGGGAAACTAAGAGATCTGTTGGAAGTATCAGGTTTAGCAGACATAGGTTTGAATCCATATAGTAGAATAGGAAAATGTTTTGTATATCTCTCAGATGCTACTTCAGTGTAAATAGAATCAATTAACCACCCAGGGTAATTTCTTCTTAGCAACATCGTGTTTAACAGCATAGGAACTTAAGTGGCAGTTGCTTTTGAATTCAGAAGCATTCCCTGGGTTGAATGAAAGTGTCAACATCAAATGTGCTTTAAGATGGAACTCTTAGGAGTGGTGTACTTTACCCTTATGAATATGCATTCCATGTACATATATACATATTCATATTAGTTTCACACTTTATACTATTTCATTGGTACTGTTTGAATGTTATATTGATATTTCATTGGTCTCTGTACTAATGTGTTGATTTAATTCATTGGTTACTGTACTTACATGTGATTTACTCTGAATTATACTGTATGTGTTTGAAAATTTGGTTATTCTGAAGAAGCTCTTTCATATAATAAGAGTGAAAGCTTAATTGAACTGTTTGGTGCCTGTGAGTTTTATTTACTTTATTTATTATTTTATTGTTTTAAATAGAAGTTTTATTTTTATATATATATATATATATATATATATATATATATATATATATATATATATATATATATATATGTATATATATAGCATTTGCTTTGTAACATGTTACAAAATCTAGAATGTACTTGAAAAATACAATCATGCCTTAGCAAGATTAGTAGTCTTCTCTGCAGATAAATCAAAAGGAATAACAATCTTCTGTTTTCTCCTTGCCTTCAAGTTCCCTAGCTACATGGCTACTTTTATAGTGTAGATTCAGGCCTTTGGGAATGGTGAAGAAGCAAATGAGGACTGAACACATTAGAATTGCTGAATCCCATTTGAAACCGGATGTTTCTTTTAATTAAATCTGCGCAAAACGGAGCTAGTTTTTGTCTGTTTTCCTTAATGGTTGAAGGTAAATCTTGTGAGAAGGAGATTTTATGGTTGTTCCACATAAGAGATTTATGTTTTTTGGCTGCATATAGTATCTTTTGTGCTACTTGATAGTTGACAAGTTTAACATACACTTGACGAGGATCTGAACTGTCCTGTCTTCTACGAAGTGCTCGGTGTGCTCTTTCAATGGTAATTTCAGGCTTCTCATCAACAAGTTGTAATAATGATTCAAAGATTTGTTTTGCAGTGGTGATTAAGTTTTGGTTGTCATAGCTCTCCGGGATACCTCTAATTAAAATATTGTTTCTCCAACTTCTTGCCTCTAAATCTGTTATTTTCATTTGTAATTCTGATAAAGCTGTTGATTTGGCACTAAGATCTTCAGTGAGAGTTTGGATTTGCATCTCATTTGACTGTGTTTTCTGTTCAAGTGTGCCCACTCTTTCTGCAATCTGAGTAACAGATTTACCAATGGTTGAGAGCTGTTCCGAAAAATTTTGAATAGCTGCATGTATGGGTTGTAAGGCCTGTTTTAATTCATCCATGTGAAAGCCAGTATCCTCACTAGTGCTAGTGGTATTTTTGTTAAGTTCCATCTGTTGTTTGTTGGTTTTTTGCCCTTTTGAAAGATTCTCTTTTTCTGGTGAAAAAAATGCCGAGGATTTAGCTTTTGTTGTCTGTATCTCCATTGTAGTAGAATCAATTAAAGATTTTAGCTGCCTGGCCATGTGGTCTTCAGAGTGCAGCAGCAAGGTTAGGCCTTATAGATCACAGTAAGTGTAAGACTTTGAGAGAAGGTATAAGAAATACAATTAATTTGGTCTCTATTTAACAACTGAGAGTATTGAATAGTTTGGCTTTTTGATGCTGAAAAGAATTCCTTTATTCCAATGAACGTCCCGAAGCTCTGAGAAGTATAAATCTAAGATAAGACTAGATGAAGTAGGGAGCTCAGTTTAGATGCAATCTGATCTTCTACAGTAATGAAGTGAAATACTCAGTAAACACTCAAAATGAAGCTAAAACAGCCTTTATCAAGGCTTTCAATAAAGTTCCTACTCCCTGAAAATATGTTACTGCCAGCGACTCTTTGACTAAGTCTGTTATAGTTCTAGTTATAGTTATAGTTCTATACGTTGCTTTCAATGGTCTGCCGTTTAATCTCCTCTCCAAAAATGTAAATATTGTATTCTCACAAGTTTATCTACACTTACGTGCTTTTTTTAAAAAAATTCCAATGGCCTTTTTAACTGTTAGCGCCGACCTCGTGTTGGTAGGTACAGATTTCTCCATAAGATGTTTCCAAGAGGGTCCCAAATAGTTGGAACACCCAGATGCTACTGTAACATCCTTGGGTCTCTTTGAACGGCACATAGAATGCGTGCTTCAGGAAGTACAAGACAATCTAGGCAATATGTCTAACTGCTTCCCTGATATTTCGAACCCTACATAATACATATACAAAATTGGAATACCCAGGCTGAAGCAGGTAATGTGATCGACGATTCACATCTAAGCGCTGTGTACAGCTAATGACTTTCGTTTTGAAAGGTATATGCATTTATGTGCCTAGCGCAAATAAGCGAGCATATGAGAGAGAGATGGTTACAGGACATAGACAGACCCGACGAACTTTAAGAATGTTACAACATACTTCATACTTGTGTGGACAATCAGAAACATAGGAATTCATCCAGATATAAATGTGAACTACAGAAATCACCTCTGCACATTATTTCCATTAAATGTGTGATTTAGTGTCACAAGATTTTGTTTTAATATAGTAGTTTTTAAATAATCCTTTTAAAGTGCTGCATGACAAATTTATCAGATAAGTACGTTATTTTCTACAGTCGCTAAATTGTGCATTGATAGAATT
The DNA here is from genome assembly GCF_019279795.1 of Protopterus annectens. Classification (NCBI taxonomy): domain Eukaryota; kingdom Metazoa; phylum Chordata; order Ceratodontiformes; family Protopteridae; genus Protopterus; species Protopterus annectens. The sequence continues at coordinate 613,730,410 of NC_056746.1, read as the reverse complement.
TCACCAGGTATGGTTCAGAGAGACACCATGGCAATATCATATCGTTGATGAAGGCGACATTGATAGAAGAGATCGCAATTTACAGTGTCCACTTTGTAGCAGTTAGGCAAGCGTAACTAACAGAAATCAGGTTCCTGACCTTGTCGATAAGAGATCTGTGGTTATTTAGATGGGATGCGGAGTTAACGCTCAGTTAGTTTTTTTTTTTTTTTTCAATTCTATATAGATTGTACTGCCTAAAACAAAACGCTGGCTCTGTTTTTTAAACTTGTATGCTAGATATGCAACACACTTGTATTGTGACATGTGTGGACCTCTAACACTATTTGTGTTAAACATTAAAGCTATGGTGATGTCAGCCATGTAACATAAACTATGTAAGATAACTTCACTTATATCTTGCCGTGTTTCAAATTCTCTAAACAGAAAGATGCCTTTCTTCTTCACCTGCTAATTGCTCTTGATTAATTCTGTGTAAGCTTCTTCCCCCAATAGCTGATTAGCAGTATTAGCTACTTCCTATTTCAATATTTGTTTACTGTAGCATGCCTCTTAAAATGGCTGAGGGGTTGATAATAGTGTTGTGTCATAGGGCAACCAATACAATGTGTGGTATGTGGTACTTGCCAAGACTTATTGCTGACCTTAAAATAGTCTATGGGATAATTTGTTAAACGCAAGGTATGTAAACTAAATATCCTAGAGTGCATGGCTCTAAGGCTGTTGTAAGTGGCTCTATCTCATGTAACTATTCATATTCACATGTCATGTAGCCTGATAGTAGAACAGAGGGCTCTTAACTGGTTTTATTTAACATTTCTTAGTTAAACTGATGGGGTTTTCTCTTCCTTATGTATGGTGGTGGCGTTATGATATGATGTTAACATAGTTAGCTGTGGCTTGGTGCTAGGTTACCATACATAAATATTTCTTTTTTTTCTTTTTTTCTTCAGGGGAAAAGATGTTTATATCCTTTTACTATTTGCTATCGTAAGCTAAAAGATATTTGAAGTAAACAGTGATTTACTAACTTGCATACTGCATCATTTAAAATCTTACCTAAACACATTAAATATCTTAGTTACTTAAAATTCAAGTTAAATGTTGGACTCCCGAGAGCATACACCTTTGAGTAGGCCTGTAGATGCATTTACAATTGTACACTGCTCTATTTTACTACAGAAACATGCCGCAGGATATTTAAACTGTATTTACATTACATATGATTTTGGAAGCTCAGAGGGTGTATGTGTAAGTATTCTAGGTTTGATGTTCATTTGGAAGACGTATATTTTGTACATATGTATAGGAGTTTTTTGGTTTTTGTTTGTGTGTTTATATTCTTCTTCATACAAGGAGTATGGGTGGTTAGGCACTGGGGTTAGTTTGAAGAAGTTATGGGCTACCTCCTTCTGCAATGTTAACTTCTTCATAAAGACAGTGTTAATGATGTATTGTGCTCTCTTCTTTTCCTTAAGCCCTAAGGCAACTCCCCCTAAACAAACATTATCATGTACAGGTATAATAACAATCCCACATTCTTATAATATCTCAGTATATCCAATTAAAGTAAGGAATTCAGTAGCTGGCATTTAGACTGCTGGAATGTTAAAGGTCTACAAAATGCCGTGAAAAAGAACTTAATTCTTCATCTTTTTTTTAAATCTCAGGCTAGTATTTGCTTTTTACAGGAGACGCACTTACCCAAAGAGGGCTGGGAAAAAACATCCAACAGAAAATGGATCAGGACTATAATAGCGGGGGGTGATAGTTCAAACTCTAAGGGTGTAGCCATTATAATTAAGAAACAATTCCAGGGTGCTATTATGGAATGTAAGTCTGATAAATATGGTAGGTGGTGTTATTTTACTTCCATATTACCGGACTCTACCAAACCTGTTTTATTTTTGAATGTATATGGTCCATGTACTCTACAACATTTCTTCATCTTAGAAATTTATAATATCCTTAGCTCATTCCCAAACCACCTTTTGATAATTGCAGGGGACTGGAATGCAGTGATAAATCCCAGTTTAGATCGTACCAGCAACTCTCCCTCATATAATTTTCAAGCTTTTATTGCCCTTGAGGAACTAATGTCTGACTTTAATCTCATGGATACTATTGTCTTCAGCACTGACTCACGTAAGGACAGCATGTACACTTTCTACTCTAATTGTCACAAATCATGATCACGTCTAGACTTTTTCTTAATCTCTAAATTTTTCTCCAAATTCAAGAACACACTAAGATGTGAGCCTAGGCTATTATCTGACCATGCAAAAATCTCCCTTATGATTTCTTTCACATATGTTGCATCTCCGCATATGAATTGGTCCTTTAATAATAACTTACTAAAATACAAAGAGATCCTAGAGAGAATCAATATGTCACTGTCTGAATTATATGCTAACTTTGGTAAATCTCAAATAGCGCTTGATATACAATGGGCGGCTTGCAAGGCTGAACTAAGAGGTTATTTGATCAGCAAAGCCACTTTCTTTAACAAGCTTAATAAAGAAAAAGAAACTAGTCTAGTTCTAAAATTAGCTTCTTTGGAGAGAGAACTAAAAATCCATCCCGACCCCAAGTTAGAGAACTTAATCAATATGACACATAAAGAACTATGTGAGCTACACCTACATAATTATTCATTACAAGAACAAAAACAAATTGCAATTTACTCTGAATGGGCACAAATCCCATCTAGAACCCCATCTAGAATACTCAAAAACAATAGTGGTGCCCCTACGATCTCCATTTTGCAATACAGAGGGGAAATATATAAATCAGACTCTGAGATAATTAAACTCTTTCATGACATTTATACGGATATTTATAGCAAGAATAGGCACATTACCTCTAATCCGCAGATGGAAACATTTCTCAACTCCATCACCTTCCCATCTCTTAATCAGGATCAAATATCCCTCTTATCAGCTCCACTTAATATTCAAGAGATTCAAAGTGCCATCAATAAACTTAAAATAGGGAAATCTCCTGGCCCGGATGGCTTCACTACTAATTTTTTCAAAACTTTTAGTCCAAAAATTGCCCCTATTCTTCTTGAAGTCTTTAACTTTATTATAAAAAAATGGAATCACTGACATACACTGGAACAACTCAAAAACAATTCTATTACTTAAAAACAACAAAGAAAAAACTGACCCACACAACTACAGACCTATTTCACTTATAAATGTTGATATCAAAATATTTTCTGCTATCTTAGCTAACAGACTTAAACAGATATTGCCACATATAGTATCATCTGATCAAGCTGGGTTTATGTCCAGTAGACATACATGGGATAATACACTAACATTGGACTCTCTTATTCAGTTTACTAAAAAAGAGAAAAACCCGCTGTATGCCTTGACTTTGGATGCGTCGAAAGCATTCGACAGGGTAAATTGGGACTTTCTGTTTTCTACGTTATCACATTTTAATATACCTATAATTTTTTCAGATATGATCAGAATTCTCTATTCAGACTCATTCACCTATTTATATATAAACAAAAAAAGATCTAATTCAATCCAGATCACCAATGGTACAAGACAAGGCTGTCCACTTTCTCCCTTTCTCTTCAATCTATTTATTGAACCATTCTTCTTATATATTACTCAAAATACATATCATACCATACCTAAAATTTTCAACACACAAGTAGCTCTATCGGCCTTTGCTGATGACTTAAACCTTTACTTTAAATTTCCTAACACAGATCTGCCAAAAATTTTAAATGCAATTACTGTCTTTTCTGAGGCCTCTGGCTACCAAGTCAACAACAAAAAGTCACACATCTTCCCAATAAATCCTGAGGCTCATAAACCTTTTTTTTCCCTGAATCTTCCTTTCATATCTCATACAGTCTTAAATACCTTGGCATTAACTTTGAACACAATCAAGCTTCTTTGCTTCAAAATAATCTGCTTAAATCATGGTCTATCATATGTCAGGACCTTCAAAGATGGAAGTTATTGAATCTATCATTTCTTTCAAAAGTAGCTATTGTGAAAATGAATATTTTACCCAGACTCCTGTATCAATTTAGTTTGATCACTGTAATTATATCAAACAACCTTTTTTCACAGTTTGATAAAACCTTGGTCACATTTCTTTGGTTTCCTAAGAATGTTAGGATTTCTTTTTCCAAATTAAGCCTTCCCAAGGAGAAAGGTGGGGTGGGCCTTCCAAATTTTCATCTTTATTATCTAATTATTTGCTCTAATAAACTATGGTCCATCGCAAACATGAATAGTAAAGCTCAAACTCACTATCCAGCTTGGTTAAAGATATGGTACAGACATATTCTCGCTAATAAAATTAATCCTAAGTCTATTCCTTTTCTATCTCCCGCCTCTCTGAAAAGTTCAAGACTATCACCCCTGTTAAAATTTCAAATAAAATCTTTTCAAAAACTGATTAAGGACATTAATCTTCAACTTATTCTTCCTTTTCTTCAACCAATACATCTCAATCCAAATCTAAAGATCAACAACAAGATGATAGATCTTGTGGAATTCCCTTTCATTAAAGACCTTACAGTGTGGGATATTCTTAAATATAAATCCCTGTCTCTTGCTGAGCTACGATTAACTCTTAAGATTAATAACAAATACACGGTTATTCTCCGTCAACTCAGGGAACTTATTTCTTCACAAACCAATAATATATTCCCTGATACACAACTAATTGATAAATTAAACCTAATCATTAATACAGTTGCTAATGACAAAAAAACAATATCCTCGTCATACAAATTATTACACCCATTACTCTACAAAGATAACTGTCTATTCTCCAAATACTGGGATAATCAAAACTCTTCTATTACAGAAGATCAAAAATTACTAGCTATAAAAACTAGTATAGAACTTTCTCCCTTCAAAAAATTCTTATACACTCAACTGATGTTGAATAACAACTCCTACTATACTCCCGTAAGAATTAACAAATTTAACTCTAATAGCTCTCCTTTTTGTACGTGCTGTCCTGGTGTGAGAGCCGACTTACTACATATTATGTGACACTGCAAGAATTCCCATAAACTATGGTGTTCTCTCAAAGTACGTCTCAAAAAAATGGGTTACTATAGCTCCACTCTCTCATGGGAAACGGTTATCCTAAATATACCCCCTCCGGGCCTGCCTAAATTCCATCTTCATATCCTAATAACGCTGTGCTCCCTCATAAAACTTTACATCACCTATAATTGGTTAGATCGGACCAAACTATGCTGGTGGGGATTCAAAGACATGGCCATTAAATATATCTCTGCTCAGAAGTTCATCATAAATGGACCTAAGAATAGAGCCTATTTCAGTAAACTTTGGAAAAGCCTGTTTGAAGTAATCCTGTGCGACTAAACTATGGCTATCCTACAAACTTTCCCCTACACTCTCTATCTTTGTTTGAGGGGCCTCTCCCTCCTACTGCAAATTACAAGTAGGGCTGCTAATATTTAGTCTTATAATTACTGACACTGTTGTTTTTTTTCTTTAGTACCGGTAGCACTGTAAATACTGTTCCTTTTGGGTTATTGTTGTTAATTTGTGTACTATGCATACTTCAAGATGTTCTAGTCTTCTTTTTCGTTCATGTTAAATATGTTCTTATGTTCCTCTTTCTTTATAACAAGGTTACAAGCATTCATGTATGTAATACTTGTGTATTTTCATTGCTTGTACCTTTATGTGTATGCATGGTTTTGTTTATTCACTTTTTTTTTTTTTTTTTTAAATAAAAAATTATTTTGAAAAAAAAAAAGAATTGCTGAATCCCAAACTGCTGACTAGTGTAGGCACCACCTCACTTTTAGTTGCAGCTGTGAATGGTCAGTGAGAGGGAGAAGGAAGACACAACAGCAATTCAGACTATATTACCTGCATTGGGTGTGTCACCCAGGATACCCTTACATGGTTTAAAAGTAACTCTAGCAAGCTTTTAAATGGAAGTAAACATCACACATTTCTCATGTTTTGTTCACTAATAGCCAAATTCTCTTGCCTTTGCTGAAACATGTTTTTCACTGTTCATATGTTTTTATTATACATTTAAAGGACAATAATACAAAATGCACTATAGACTGCATGTCTGAGAGTACAGCACTGATCAGAGAAGACTGAACACAATACAAAGAGAAGACAGAGCTGCACTGGTGCAAACTTAGTCAGAAACGGTCATGTAATCACTCATTGCACTAAATATATAAACCACTCATGTACAAACAAATGAGTGTACAAGTGTATATGTCTTGTCAATACTGTGGAAGAAATGGGAATTGCTTGCATGCACATGATTTGCTTTCCTGCAGCAAAGTTATTTCTATGGCAAACAGAGATAAGTCACGCATCACTGATTTTGTAGGTTCATTAGTATGATAGTCCAGGTCTATTTTGATTCACTGAAAACTCATTTTACTGAATTTCAAAACACTCACACCAAATCGCTGAGAGCTCAGATCACTGAAAACTCATTTCACTAAATCACATTTCACTGAATGTAAGTACTGTTGGGCAAATAAAATGTATATGCCCTTTTCCCCACTGTTGTGCGATCCTGGAGTTAGTATATATAGTTGGGGGAGCACAGCCCCCCACATTGAGGGGCATGTAGGCCATAGGCCACACCTACGTTTGGTTTTATATTGTTAGCTTTCAGTGAAATGAGATTCATAAATATTAAAGCTAAGTAGGTGGGGTGCAAGGCCCCCCATCCCCCCAATGTGGGGGGCTGTACCCCCCACACTCTCCAACTATATATACTAACTCCAGGATTGCACTACAGTAGGGAAATGGGCATATATGTTTTATTTGCCCAACCGTACTTACATTCAGTGAAATGTGATTCAGTGAAATGAGTTTTCAGTGATTTGAGTTTTCAGCGATTTTTTAAGGGTGAATTGAAATTCAGTCAGTTTAGTTTACAGTGAATCAAAGTAAACCCAATAGTTCAAACCCAGAATTATGTAAATATCTCTAACTTGTGTTAAAGTGTATTTTGTAATTTGTTTTATTTTTTTAAATATTAATATTTGCACGGCATGTGGCTTAGCACAACTATGATAAAACATAAATATTTTAAAATGAATGGAAGTTGCTTCTATGATAAGGACAGCATAAATTAGAGGTGTGAATCAACTGTATGTGTAGCACACCTGGCAAACATGATGAAGCACACAACACAGTATATGTAGATCATGATTCAATTCCCACATTTTTCTTTCAATGATAAAAATTAATAAACACTTTTTATAATAATAATGCATGTTGAGCTTTGCCTGTCTCATATGCAAATTTCTCACCTCTGTGCAAACATGGCATAATGCTGCAGACAATAAGGAGATATTGTCAATTTCAAAAAGATACATTGTTAAATATTTTACCTTCCATCCCACAAACATATTATGGATGTTGCATGGCGGTCAGCATGTGTGCATAACACCTGCAGACAATAAGGAGACATTGTCAGTTTCAAAAAGATACATTGTTACATCTTTTGCTTTCCATCATGCCAACACAATAAGCGGCATTGCAGAGTGTTCCGCATGCTTCCACAACATATGCAGACAATAAAGAGCCCTTGTCAGTTTCTAAAAAGATATATTGTAACCTCTGTGGGCCTCCATTGCTCAAATTTGCTAAGCAGCTTTGCATGGCAGTCAGCAGTCCTACACAGCAATGAGTTAAAAATTATACCTGCTGCTTAACTCTACCTGTGGCAACAGGTGTAAGTTAATGGCCACAATACAGGTGAGCCCATTTTCTAATCCAGTAAACTCTAAGTTTTACTAATGCTGGTCCACTGTAAATTAGGTAAAATATAACAATATAAAATAATTATTCATAAAAATAACTATATACATCAGGTGGATTGAACATATGCATGCTGGACAGTAACGGCTGTAAAAAATACACCTGTTGCCCAGCCTTCCCTGTGGTACCTGGGGAATGTTCATGGCCACAATATAGGTTGGCCAGGGTTCTGTTCTAGCATACCCCAAATGTTAATAATGATGTTATGCTTAATTTTTAAAAATAAAGAACAATATAAAGATAATCATGCATAACAATAACTATAAATAGCAGTGGATGTCATATGATGTAGTGTAAGAAGTGAAGCAATGTTTAACTGGGATAGCTTATAATACTTGTATTAGAATGAAAATCTCACACTTACCTTAACCTCACCAATTGTTTTTTTTTTCGTTGTTTCCCTCACTCATGTGGGTCAGCCCACTCCCTGTTGTTTGAATTAATTAGTATCATTATTTCCCACTCTAACTTTTGCATTGGACTTTCCATGATTCCTTGCAACATATAAAATCTACTAACAGTCCTGATTATGTCCCTACTCATTATGCCCTAGTAGTTACATCCCCCCCTGTGGACACCCTCGAGCTATGTGCATGTGCAGAATTGAAAGTGTATTCCCTGACTCAATTCACTGATTTTTTGTAATCAGTCTTCTGATTAATACATGCTGAGTGCAACCATAGTTGCAATACTGTTATCCTATTGTATGGACTGCATTTTTGGTATCAATCTGTTTTAGCAGCCTATTCTTGACTACTTGAGAAATCCGGCAAATGTTTCAAGCATAGTTATTTATATGTTACACAGTAACATTTTGTATCTATGCACCTGACTACTGTCTTAAAGCTATAGCACTATTTCTGCTGCTTGCCCATATTATAGCTCCATTTTATGACTATCTAGTCAATTTTGTGTGTTTTAAGTGCTGCTATATTGTTATTTTTGCCATTTTCATATGTCAAGTTGTTTTTCCTGTTTTTTAAAGCCTTTTAGTGACTGTAACCTATTTGCCTTAATTATATTTCACATTTATCATTTTGTAGTTTGGAATTGCTGACTCCTCCTCTGATCATTCCTGTTTCTAGTCACTAGTTTCAACTGATTTCTATCTCCCCGACTTGGTATAATCTGCTTGCACATATCTATATAATCTATCTTTAATTCTTTTTTCCAGCTTACTGAAATGCCTTGTGGTCATCTCATCTGTTAACATCTTGCTCTCTTTTTTCCTTAGACTTCAGCCATTACCTCCATTCACCCAAGGAGTAAACAGCACCACAAAACTTAATAAACACTTTAAATAAATGGAATTTCACAACCCCTGTGTCCCAACAGTGTTGTGTACTGTCTGTGAGCATGGAGCAAGTTAAATTAAATAGGGCCATTAACTTTCTCCTACGTGAGTTATATTAAATACAACAACTTGGCTAGTTTAAAGTATTTGTTTGCTCAGGAATTCAGTGACATGCATTTAGCATGAGGACCCCCTTCCCCAGAGGAGTTCATATTAAAAACACGAACATTTACTTACCTGAACACCTAAACACCAACAAATATTCTGCAAACCACAAATACACCGAAAGCCCTAAACCGCAAAATTCAAAAACTCAAAATGTCATACTTGTCTCATCCCACTGCTCGCTACATACTACCTACACAAACTAAATAAACCACATACATATACTAACCAAAACCCTACTTCTAACCCTAAACTAAACCCTACTTCTAACCCGACACTAAATCTTGCATATACCACCATGTATGCTCTTAACTTAACCCGCACCCTAACCCTAAGGTACGTAACTATTGCACACTTACTTTAAAAAGCTATACCCAAACAAACTAAATAATCCACACACATACACTTAATAAAGCCTTACTTCTAACCCTACACTATGTCTAACATACATTACCATCTATGCACTTACCTTAACCCCCACCTTAAACCTAAGGTCCATAACTATCGCACACTTACCTTATGGAGCTATACTGCAGAAGGGCCAACCATGATGATTCGATGTTTTTCAGATTTCTCTCTTCAGGTCGATTGATGTTTTCATGGTTCGATGAAGACATGTCAGCATTGAGTTGTTCGGGTAAGTAAACATTTGTGTTTTTAATATGAACCCCCCATCCCCTCCAGAGCACTATGGCCAGTTCTTAAGTGTATCACTTTATCTTTACCTGCCCTAGTCCATTCCTAAATTATCCCGTTACTTTCTCCATTATGTCCACCAATATAGGAGATTGCTAGTGTGTCCTTATTTTTTTCCCTCTGCATCATTAAATCATAATTCATTAAATACCTAGGATAAGAAGTGAAGCAACATTTAACTGGGATAGGTTGGAATACTTGTCTTAGAATGAAAATCTCACACTTACCTTAACCTCACTGATTGTTTTTTCATTGATTCCCTCACTGTTGTGGATCAGCCTGCTCCATTCCACCCAGGCTTCACTCCACTCGCCTGCCCTACCCCAACTTCCACCCAGCTCCACTTCTCCTACACTTATAATATATAACTCCACCTTGTTATCCAATCTGTCAAATCACAACCTGCAAAATATCCTCCATTTCCAAACGTTTATACTACACTTTTATATAATCATACCCAGTCTTTTCTGACCCTCCCACCACCGATACTCTGTAGTCTCCTCCCACAGCCTGCTACTACTGTATCATACTTTTGTAATTCTATTTATCCACCAACTACTACCTCACCAGCTATTTCACATCTTATAATTCTATCTGGATATCTGTTACTCATACAATAAAGTCTCCTCACTTGCTGAATATCTCACTTCACATTTCAACTTCACTTCTCTACTATTAATCCCTCGCCTCTTACCTCCTATTCTATATAACACCACAATCTACTTTTACATCCCTGTATCATTACACCTAATTTCTCACTATAGTCCCTTTTCCCATCTCCTAAAATGTCTCGAACCCAACACATATAGCACTTCTTAGTCACTTCACCTTGATTCACTTTTTACTACATCTTACAAAATTTAACTCTATTCCCCTTTCCTCTAAACCTACATCTGTTACATCCTTTCAAACATACCCAACAGAAAGCTACCCCATATATCTCCTAGCCACTGTCAGATAAATAGACTACTATTCCTCAAATTTCAAATTCTTCCTGTTTGACACCTTTTACTTGACCAACTAAATCACCTCATCAGTTCAAGAAAAAAACAATTACCATATTTTTACTCTGTCACATTTTGTGCCTTATCTCTTTGTGGTGATATCCATTCCAATCCAGGACCCACTTCCTCTAGCCTTCCTACATTATATAACAACCTTAATTCTTACAAATCCTTAAAATAGTTACTGTAAACCTCCAAAATGTTTATAATAAAATAATTTTTGAACTACCAGATATAATCATGGCCACTGAAACCTGGCAAAAACTACACATTATAAACTCTGAATTCCTCCCTTCAGGCTTCAGCACCATTAGGTTCAACAGGCTTCACAAGAAAGGAGGTGGCATTGCTGTCCTCTTCCTTAACACCTACAATATAACTCCATACATTAATATTAATCCACAGTTCTCAAATGCTGAAATTCTCATTTCTTTCTTAAAAATAAATAAATAAATAAATGTATGTATTATTGTTTTATACATACCCCCTGGCAACAATATAACAATTCTAGAAGATATCTTTGCCTGGAGTAGCAATACAATTAAAAATGAACCATCATATTGGGTGATGTTAACATTAACTGGCTGAATTTCTGCTCTAAATTCCCATCCTTAAACATTAACCTGTTTAATTTCACTCAATTTATAACCATGCCTACTAGGTATAATATACCTAATACTGATGGCTCTATCCTAGACTGGATACTGGTTAGTGATCCAAGCAAAATCTCCTCAGCTGGCACTCTCCCAAATTCACTTAGTGACCATCTTCCCACCTTTCTTAGAACAGTTCTCTCCTTCCATAAGGAACATCATCTTAAAGAAATATGTAATCTGGCTAACTTCAAACCACAAACTTTCTCTTATCTCCTGAAAACTATGAACTGCAACATACTGAAAATTCTACCTCCAGATGAAGTGCTGAGCCACTTTAACAAAATATTTCTAGATAGTCTAAACAGCCGTGCACTCCTAGAGTAAAAAAAAAAACATTAAAATAATCATGCCCCATAGCTAACTAAATTAACAAAAGAGCTGATGTTTAATAGAGGCAAAATCTGGAAATAAAGGCAAAAATAAATAAATACATAAAAACCCTCCTGACCTCTTGAAATACAAGCAGCTTTGTATCAAAGTAAAAAGATAAGTAACTAAAGATAAAAAAGACTATTATCTATCACTCCAAATCAATCATAAGCAGAACCATAAAAAAGTTAGATGTCCATAAATCCAGGCACATTTTTTTGTTTTTACTAGTATAGTTTATATTTGGATATTAGAAGCTGAGGTTTTTGTTTTGTTGGCTCCCCTTTTTATTAAAATTTATTTCAGGGCTCCTCAAAATGATATTGCTGAGGAAGCAATACTCTTTTTCTGTAAGTTAAAAATACATTGTAAAGTGCTGAATGATATTTATGGTAAACTAGTGAAACTGTTACATTGTTGCAATATTGTCTGGTAATCAGATATTCTAACTAGTTACACTGACTGCTACTAAGTACATTTGGTTGTAGAGTCACAATGTACTTGTTTTTGGTGACTTTTAAAGGGCTATGATAACTTGCTCTCCTTTCTGTGCAATATTTATGATGTCTATGTTTATTTTGTTGCCCTTATTTTGTTGATTTTAGTCTTATATTCTTTCCTTTTGTCTGCTTTGAAACTTTTAGCACCACTGAGCACCTGGTCACCTCAGGTCTCCCCCAACTTGTGCGAGCAAGGAGTCCTCAAACTCCAGCTAAAGGCAAAATAAAATTTAACCAATAATAATCAAAAAAGAAACACTGCAGCCCCAGCTTTAACTCTGGGAACCCTGCTGTTGCCACTTATGAGCAGTGTAGATGCCTGCTTTTGTGACTATTGTTATACCATGTTAAAATCTGTTAAAATCAACTAGAGCACATACCCCAGGGGTAACAGCTGCAAATCTTCTTCATAATATCCCCGTCACCCTTTTTTTCCATTTCACTGTTGATACATTTCGCTAACTTATCTGTTTTGTTATGTTAAGGTATTGAGCCCCTCTCATTAGAGTCATAGACTGCAGTCCCTACTCCTCACTACTTATTATTCACTAATTAAACATCAAACAAAAATGCAAAGTCTCAAGCTATTTTTATCTTTAGCTATATAGTGTTTATCAAACAAAGAGCAAAAGGAAATACAAATGTAAAAAAGAATAAACGCTACCATTGCAGACTAGTAAGCAGCATACAACTTCAACTTGTGGTGTACTCTTACTGTTTTTTGTAGAGAAATTTTCCAATCCTCAAACAGGGTGTAAGCCCGCTCTGTTCACCCTTACTGTGCTCAGGCTCACTTCACTTCCCTACCCCATCCCAATTCACAGCCACACCCACCTTCATTTAATTTATGCTCTCTACCCAAATACAAAACCCAACCCACCTCATCCAATTACCCTATCCCTGTTTTTTGACCTCACACAGCTCCACCCTTTTCCCTTTACAGTATGTCTAATCAGATTACTGCTTTTTCTTACAACTCTAACTTATACTATGTCTATAATTTACCTCCTATCCCCTTTACTTTATTCCCTCATTTCACTCATCTCCTACCAGTCACAAGTCCACTACTTCCACTTTCCATTCAACAAAAAGAATCATCCTATACATGCTCTATCTCATCATCTCTAGTCAACAGCTCCCCTACCCAGCTTCCCAAACACAAAATCTTAGCACACACTTCCTTACCACCTAAGCTAAAGCTAAAATACTTATGTTGCAACCACTACCAGTACCACTCCAAACAACCCCAACTTACAAACATACTTCTAACTGATGAGACTATTCACCCAATCCAGGTCCTGCTTCTCCTACAACTTCCTTCACCATCTCAACAGCCAACAGTCTCAACAGTCCCCCAATCCACAACATCTTAGTATATACTCAATTAACATACAGAGCTTCTCAAATAAAACCACAGAACTACACTCCTGGATTACCCTCCATTCCCCACACATCCTAACCATGCCTGAAACATGGATAAAGCCCTACATTTCAAACTCTAAAATTCTTCCCCATTACAATATCTACCAGCAAGACAGAATGGTTTGTAAGGGTGGTGGAGTCACCATTATGTACTCCAAACAACTCAATCTATCCCTCCTATCCATAACCTATCCAAATTTCCACCCCACCAAACTATTTATCCTAGACTATCACCTTAACCCACAAAAGAAATTTGCCTTAGCTGCTATCTATATCCCACCAGGTAATAACATTTCTATCTTCAAATCAATACTCTCATGGCTATCACTCAATATCAGCTATGAAACCATTCTGTTAGGAGACGTTAACATTGACTGGCTAAAACTATTTACCACCAACCCATCTTTCACCACCAATTTATGTGGCTTTCATCAGCTACTTACTACACCTACTAGATTCAATAAAAACAATAATAGTAGCCCAACTCTTGACTGGGTCCTAACAACTGAACCTAACCTGTATCAAAACCCAACTACCCTACTAGACTCCCTTAGTGACCACCTCCTATCCGAGTTCTTAGGCACACTGTTCAGATACTTGAATACCAACTTTATAAACATTATCGCAATCTCTACGCATTCAACAATGAGACCTTTACTCACATGCTAAACTCTACAGAATGGTCAATTCTGAAACACATCCCTTTAAATGATGCTGTCCTTTATGTCAACCACAATATTCTCTCCATTCTTGAATCCCTCTCAGAAAAGTAAGGATCAAAACAACCCAAATCCCGGCTCACAAAAGATACACTCTTAGAAAAAAGAGACATCACCTGGAAACAGTGGAATAAAACTAAATCACCTTCTCTTCTCCAAACCTATAAGCAACTATGCAATCTGGTTAAAAAACACATCAATATGGATAAAAAAATTCTACTCCAATGCCCAAGTCACCCATAAGACTAACTCAAAAAGTTCTGGTACTATGTTAATAAGATCCTGCACCCATGCAACCCCTCTACCCCAACCCCTACCCCGTCAAAACCCTCCTTGAGACTGCCACTCTTCTAAATTCATACCTCATTGAATCTAGTCACAAACTCACCCACAATGGTGAGAACAATAAATACACACACCCCACTCCACATTTCACCAGTACTCCCACTTTCACACTTCACCCCATCCCAACATCTTACATCAGATTTCTCCTGCTTAAGCTGAAGTCATGCTCCACCTCTTCTGAGAACCTATCCTCCCTTTCTTAAACTAGCTGCTCCCTCACTAGCCTACACTGTCTCTATCCTGATCAGTAGATCTATTCAAGAATCCACTGTCCCAGATATATGGAAATCATTCTTTATCACTCCATTACACAAGAGAGGCAACAGCAATGAACCATCCAACTACAGACCTATTGCTATCCTCTCTCTGCTATCTAAACTCCTTGAAAAATCCATTCACAGACAACTTATTAAGTACCTTCTAGATAATAACCTCCTAACCCCTATGCAACATGGCTTCAGACCCCATCATAGCACTTCTACTGCCCTACTGTCCTTTACTCAAACCATTGCAAAAGCCCTGAACAAAAATGTACTGGTTACTTGCATCTTTCTTGACCTTTTGAAAGCATTTAATACCTTATCACACTCCAAACTTCTCAATAAATTATCACAACTCAACTTATTTCCTGTACTATTAAATGGTTCACTAGCTATCTCACTAATAGACAACAGTCAATAACATGGCAGACTACCTGCTCCCCTTACTTATCAGTCCAAACTGAGGTGCCTCAATTCTTGGCCCTCTACTCTTTAATATTTTCACAAACCAACTGCATACTTCCTGTACAGCATCCTCCCTCACACAATATGTGGACAACTCTACCCTTATTACCTCTTCTGACAGTTTCTCTAACCTCCTCTCTACTACTCAAATTAGCTTCCTATCTGTAGAAAAAATGGCTAACTGACAACCACTAGGAACCTCATAATGGACCTCATAAATAAAGACATGGGAATTTGCAGACTTTGGATGAGTACAGAAACATCTGTCCTATGCTGCCCGACAACCAACTCATTCTAAATCCAAAAAAAAAAAAAAAAAAACAAAGCTACTACTCTTTTTTCCAAAAACCCTGTCCAACCTCAAAACAACCTTCATGATTTCTTCTCTCCACAATACCATCATACAACCTGACCCACATATTAAACTTCTTGGTGTTATTATCGATGACCAATTAAAATCTGATACCCATATTCAGCACTGTATCAAAAAGACCAATCAAAAACTTGGCCTAGTCTAAAGACAAAAAATACCTAGCCTCTGACTTTAGGCAGAAACTAACTCAGGCCTTTCTCCTTCCATGTCTACTTCATGTCTTCCCTATCTTTTCACATCTACAATCTACCCTTTTAGCTAAACTCTGTCAATCATACTATAGTGTTGCAAGATTTGCTAGTAACCAACCCTACAAATCCCATCACTGCCATGCACTAAATCGACTCCAGTGGCTTGACTTGCCCCAGCACCTGCTTCACTCCTAGCTGCAAATGACTCATACTCTACTCTTAAAACCCCTTTCCTGTCCTGCTCTATCCTCATTAATATCACATTATACTCCTCCCAGAACTCTCTGCAGCTCTGACCAGCTCCTTCTGCATACCTATATACCAAACAAAAACATTGATAAACCTCTTTACAAATGTAGTATTTCCCATGCATGGAACAAACTCCCCTTAACATCTGAATCATTTCTAACTTAAATCTCTTCAAATCTGAACTTAAAGCTTTTCTCTTAAATGTGAACACCTGTTACTGTAATAATCCCACTTAAATTCCATCTTACCAGCTTACTACCTCTCACACTTTTAACACCCACCTATTGCAAGTGTCCTATCTCATTTGCATCTCTTTCTCTTTTTGTTGATTAAAAAAAATTCAAACTTTTGTAGTGCATATTATGCACATTATTGCAATGTTTATGTAAATTTAATTCTCAGGCCTTTTGTAACATTCTAATGTTCTTGTGTAAAGCACATTATTGTAATGTTTGGATATAACTCCATTGTCAGATGCTTTTCTTTTTTGTAACTTTGTAATAACTGTCTGGAGCTTTTCTTCTTGGGTCTTCACTGAAAATGGGCCACTGGCTCAGTTGGACTAACCCAGTTAACAAAAGACAAACAAATAAATAAATAATAAAATACTAGTAGCCATTGTCCACATCCAGATAAAACTCCATCCCAAGTTGCTAATCTCTTCAATGCTCATTTCATTAATACTATCTCAAATATCACTGCCAACTTTCCCCAACCTCACTGTGACACATTCTCAAATAATTCTAATTATTCAAGTCCAGCTAAACCATGCCACTCTCCATACTCTACTTCCTCTTCCTCCTCTTCCTCCTCTCTCATTTCCCATAAAATGGCTGCTCAACCTGCACCCACATTCACACTTAAACCAGCTCCAACTAGAACTATAAAAAGCTTCTCCTTAAACTTAAACGTAGGTCTAGTGCAGTTGATAACGTAATGACAGAATATTTAAAACTAGCTGCTGATGTCATTGCCTACCCCATCAGTATACTAGTCAATAGATCCATTATCAAAACCTATGTCCCAAAAATATGGAAAAACACATTCATTATATCCCTCAATAAAGGAGGCAACTCTGTTGACATGTCCAACTATTGACCTATAGCCATTCTCTGCCCCCATCTCCAAACTCCTAGAAAAATGCATTCATATACTTTCTTCTTGATTACCACATTCTGTCAACTGCATAACATGGATTTAGACAAGGTCACAGTACTATGGCAGCCTTGATATCCTTCATGGACATAGTCAACAAAGCCCATGACTCAGGTAAAATGGTTTCCTCCCTATTTCTAGACCTATCAAAGGCTATTGACACTGTCTCTCACCCACTGCTCCTAAATCAGCTCTCAAACATTAGTGTCTGCTCTCCCTCTCTGAAATGGATGTCTAGTTACCTATCTGATACCCAAATGGAAAAACACCTTCTCTTCATACCTTAATAGGCCTACTGGTGTTCCTTGAGGCTCTTTTTAGGACCCCTTCTCTTTAGCATGTTTATTAACAATCTTCAGTCCTCATTCACTCACTGCTATCTAATACAATATACTCATGATTCTATTATCTGCTGACTCAATGTCTAATCTACAAGAGATTACTCATCTGGCATTCAGTTCTATATAGACCTGGCTCAGAAACAACCACCTGTCACTTAATCCAAATGAAACCAGACTACTTCTACCCCCAAGGAAAAAAACTCATAGACAAGCCCAGTTTATCATTTTCTCTCAGAGTAAAACATTAATAGGAGTTGTTACTTACACCAAGTTACCGGGAGTAATAACAGATGAACAGACAAAAATTGCCATTCATATACAAAATAATATTAACAGAACCCACTGGAAGCTAGGCATTCTTTGAAGACGTAAACACTTTCTCAGCCTCTATAAACAAATCCTAGCTACCACCTGTCTACTTCCCTCTCTTATTTATGGTGTGCCATTGCTTAGTAACCTACAGTCCTTCATAAAAAGCAAGCTTGAAGTGTGTTGACAAGTTTGCTATAAATGCTAAACATTTCACGCATCGCTGTGTAGCATCACACTCATAGGTTCATAGGTTCATAGGTTTATACTAGGCTATCTGCCCAAAGGCATTTATGTTCCCCTATTTGTGTTTTAACGCCACCCCTTATATAAAAAAAATACTGTACCCATAGTTTGTTGTGCCTCTGTCAGCAGTGACACACCAGATGATTTCAGGGTAAATCCACAGGTCAAGATTTCTTGAACAGAGCCAGCGAGAGTGCTCTGCCTCACATGGACCGGGACTCTATTCCACAGCATAGGAGTCTCTGGTGATAATCCTATCCCTCCAGCATGTCCTGTTATGTATGCTGCTAAGGTTTTTAAGTGCGCTCTAGTGGTGGTTTTGTGATTTGGATTTTTTGAGGTGGAGCATGTCCATTAATTCGGGTTGGACATGGCCTTGTATGTCAGGCACATGTCACCTCTGAGCAGACGGTATGCACTGAATAGAGCTGGAGTTTCTTCAATCTGGGAGCATATGACAGATTTTGGAGTCCCTTTATCTTTGAAACTTTTGGGGTCTCTCCTGATAAGTGAAGAGTACAGGGGAACAATGACCTCACTAGATCTGGGATGTGATCCCTTCATGATCAGGTGGGCAATGTAGAAGGTCTTTCTAACCACTTTAGCAATGTCCACTGTCAACCTGGGTCCCCAGGTCCCTGATAACCTCTTCTGTGGGACTGCCACCTATATGGTAGCTTGGGGTTACCTGGGTATGACTATACATTTTTGGCATTTAACTTCAGGCCATGGCTCTGGCACCAGCTATCTGTTTCCGTGAGTCCCTTCTGAAGGATATCCCCACTATGGAGTTTGCAGTCGCCTGCAAACTTGTCAGCCAGAAAGAC